>NC_057687.1:4991055-4998555 GCF_014466175.1 Vespula pensylvanica | reverse complement strand
GTCAAGCTCTTTTTCTTCTTGTCTCTCACTTCATCTACTTATCTAGGGTACCGTTATTCTTTGCGTGGCTTCGAGTGAACTCTGATCCAGGGTGGTGCTATAATTTCAAACGTCGGGATCTTTTTCGAAGAAGGATTTAAATTTCATATGACGTTTAAAGCGAGGCCATACCAACAGAATAAAATTCTTTGAGAAACACATGCGAAAAAGGATGCTTACCTTAAGCTGATATTTCAAACGTGCTCGCATATCTTACTCGGAAAAGATCGCTTGATCTTTCGCTTGGAAACCGGCCAAACTCAAGCCGTAACATTTTACGCGTCCACGGAGAAGTATGGACAAGACAAGACTTTTTCGAAATCGTAATGTCGACACGTGGAACACGTGCGATAAATGTCACGCCATCCGACTGCCGCTTTATCGGGGACCCTACTTTATACCGGCTGCATCGGCAATACTAACAGGAGTAGTATCCTCTCTGCATTGGTCAGCCAATATCTTGCATATTGCTCTCTCCCCTTACTTCCTAACCCTCATTCTCCTTTCATCCTTCCAGAACGATTTCGGAGAAACTCCTTCTCTTTCCTTGTTGCGGTGAGAAAAATTCATCCAAAATGACTTCATCGTGATTCCGTTTATTTCATGTTCGATGAAAACGTCCATAAAAAAAAAAGATAAAAGAACGAAAGAAATCATCTTATTCGTCTCGTCCCTTTTCTTCCTCTTACTATTTACCCTCCTTGTTCAACTCTTCCCCGTTTAACGGGGTGAAGCACCTCGAAAATAATAAAAGCCCATATTTCAAACCAGCTCCCACCGTTGAAGTAGCTATGCAAATTTCAAGAGGAACCTCTCGTACTCAACATCGTAAGAGAGCCCACGCCCGAGCTCTGCCACTGACGTTTTTAATTATTCAATAAAAACTTGATCGTTGCCATAGATAGCTTAAAGTACCCATCGTTTTATTATTTCGTCTCTCGATGTTTGGTACATCGGCAAAGTGTCGCATGATAGGTACTTACGTACGTACAGTTATAGAATCTATAGAAATTTCTATTTTGCTATGGTCAAATCAGGGATGACAAGAAGATATAGAAATATTTTTTTCTCTTGGTTCACGTCACGATGAAAGGATAGACGATGGAATATCGACGAAGTCCGCTATTTGTGATAAGTCGTGCGAAATATAAATAAAAGGAGGCAAAAGAGAAATTCTCGAAAAATTCTGATATTTATTAGGATGAAGGAAGAAGAGAGAGAGAGAGAGAGAGAGAGAGGACAGAGGAGATCGACGAAAAAGAAGAGGAAGGAAAGAGGAGATCGACGATTTCTTGCGGGAATTCGGGAAAACGAAGACGATCCTCCTTCCTTTTTCTCCTACACAACTTAACTCTGGTTCCTGACTTTACTCATGGTCTGCTCGTAGAATACACACCGTGCTGCTTCCCGGATGTGCAGTCCTCGTGACTCACGAGTCTTCGTAAATATCGAATGACCACCGAGAGACTCTACGGTACCGTACCCAGATATTTTTATTTCTCTTGCCTCGTCGTCCCGTTGCTTTTATTCAAGATGAAACCAAGAATTATTTGGGATGTGTGAGGGGATTCGATTCAAATTTTAGTGGTGGCCGCTCTTATCGGATCAGCCAAAGAAATTTCTTGTGAAACATTCAAGCTACATTGGAAAACATCGAGAATGGAAAAACCGAAAGAAATGTTAAGGGAAATAGAAAGTTAGTGAAAGAAAGATGTAGGTAGTTTAGTTTAGAAAATGGGAACGAACGAGAATGCTCGCGAGTTTTAATCTTTTGGAAGTTCAAATCGAATTAGATATCAACTGCGAGCTTTGAATACGCGATAAGTAGATATATCCAAGACTCGAATTCCATGACGGTATCGTACGTCACGTTGCATATTCGTATTACTCATACTCTATTTCTAGTAGAGAGTAATCGTATCTAGCTCGACATGTCGCCGACACAAATCTATGACAAATCTCTGACTAGTTTCCAATTTGTCTTCGTAGAGAGTGTACGTCAACGCAACAAGTTTCAAATTGATCATCTAATGCTAATACAAAGATGTAAACACTGTGTTAGAATATATCCTCTTTCTCTCTCGGTCGACACCTGCTGTGTTATTTCAGTTTTTCAATCGATTACAAATAATTCTCCCGTGTTACGAATTTCCCATCATTCGTAGAAAACGAATTGTTCTTCTTAAAAAGTTCTCCCTACTTACGAAGTAGAACTTATTCCATAGAACTCAGAAAGTTTTCAAATATTCCGGAATGCACTTTTCTATTGGCGAAAGCAACGCAATTTCATGGAATCGACGACGGCGGAATATCTGATATGGTATCTCGATTTAACCACTTTAATTCGAGTACCTCGGTACCAAACTTTATCCGTTTGATATTTTTATCTAACGAAGCGAGTACGGTCGATCGGTGCTATCACATCGCGTCATTTTTCAGTTTTCTTGTTTTTCATTATATTATTTCTTCCTCGACGAAGAGACCAAATTTACTGTGCCCGCAAACGATAAAAGATTATCGTGGATCTTGCGTGACGAAGAAATGAAAGTAGGGATTAGCGAATTAACGAACGATAAATTTTTCCCCGATAGAAATAGAGAGAGGAATATATGCTCCGATCTCACAAAGAGTGCTTCGAGAGAATAACTGACACTCAGAACGCGTTCTGCTGTGTTTCAAGAGGAAAGTTAACGATTGCCTTGTTATTCGGTTAACCTTTCTGTTTGATTTCCCTGTCTCGTGTCATTCTCTTTTCCGAAATTCGCCGAATTACCACAAGACCGACGATAACGTAAATGGAAAAGAGAGAAAAAAGGGAGAGAACGCGACTGATCAAACAAGAGACCGTTAAAAGCATCTCCGATATCCGTAGCTTTGCAATCAAGTGGACTCGTTTATTCCGCATCACTTTCTTCTTCTTCTTCTTCTTTTTCTTCTTTTTCTATCTCCTACGAGCTTACCTTTTTCCCGTAGGAGCAAACGATTCGTGTCTCGAATCTCGCCAAGATAAACTCGAAAGAAAGTTTCGGAAAACGAAACGATACAACTCGCTTATTACTCGATACCTACCTTACCTAAACCTGGCTACGTTTTCATTAAAAATCACGACACGGAGAAAGCTTGATTAATTTTCTTCTCGCACTTTTTTTTCAGAAATCTAGAGAAATTACGAGGCGATGGCGATCTCGAGTGTATGGTACGCTCGGTTCTGTAAAATTTTGATAAGTGTACGCGACCCGAAGAAAGTGGGCGGAAAGTTTGAATGCACGAGGGAAGTTTAGATACGGTATTGAGTGGACTCGAGCTACACTCGAGAATTAAGTGGATCGACTCGTATGAATCTCCGATCCGAAAAGTTACAAAGTACTCTTCGACGGTCAAAACGGCACTTTTCTTTACTTCTTTGCTTATTTGCTTATGACAATTTGTTTTTGATATGGGGAAGAGTCTTTTTCTTTCTTTCTCTCTTTTTCTCTCTCGTTTTAACGAGCCGATACTGTAGGAACGGTAGATACGCGCTCTTTGTACCATCGCAGAGGCCGTTTCGATATAAATTGAGCTTTCAAGGAGGCCGCTCCTACGATTGCCGTATATGTGAATGGGTTTGCAGTGCTTCCACCGAGGCGAGAGAAAAACGACAACGACCTCTTTTCTTTCCTCTTTCACCCACCACCGAGCTACCCATCTACCTACCTACCTACCTACCTACCTACCTTTTTCGCGCACACACTCGTGGAACGCTCGATATGCAAAATCGCTGAATACGGCCGTAAAATGCAGGCGGCGTGTACGCCAATATGGCGAATAGTGCGAAATCTCCAATGTTTTATATGTATGTATGTCTCTCGCTTCGTCTCTCTCTCTCTCTCTCTTTCTATGTCTCTCTCTTTCTCTCTCTTTGTATGTATGTGGCGTTGAGAGCTCTGTATATTTCTTTTTTCGTTATTTAGTTAACGCTTAAACTTATCTACAGACGAGAAGAGAAAAGACCAAACTGATCTATTTCACAGACTTTCAGGATGCACGTCGATTCAACGAAAAGCTTCAGACGAGATAAACTAATCCGTGTAAGCTCGCAAGTTTTGAAGAAACCAAACGCGATGGAGATGTGTTTCAAGTTTAATCCGTTTTCCTTAAACTTTGTCCGTAATTATCATCGATACTTCCGACGTCTGAGTTAATTGTAATTTGTTAAAACATGACGTTATATATATCTTCTTTTTGTTATCTTTTTTTTTTACAATTTTACACAGATTTAAAGAAACGAAGAAAGATTCGATAGGATGTTAAAAATCTGTTGCTAGCTAACGCGCCTCGCGCAAATTCTTCCAAAGGGAATCCAGCGAAAATCGATATCGTCGGAACTCTCGAAAGCGCTCTTCCGCCTCGGCGTTTGTTTAACAGCACTGACAGGCGGCCGTGAAGCGTTGAATTTCCACTCGTAACCGTCGAACGATTTTCGACGATCGTTCTCGTTCGGTGCTCTGCGTCGATCGAAATGTCTCATTTCCTGAATCGAAACCAATTTCCGTGGCTGCCCCCCGAACATTTGAGAATAAGATCTAACGAAAACGAGATCGAGATTTGCAAACGATTCGATTCAAATTATGAGCATTGTGATATACTTGAAGAAACGCCGACAGTTCTTCTCCTCCCTATCTTTTCCTCTCTTATTTTTCTCTCTTCCTCGATCTTTCTTTCTTCTTCTTCTTCTTCCTCTTCTTTTTCTTCTTCTTCTTCTTCTTCTTCTTCTTCTTCTTCCTCCTCCTCCTCCTGTACTCTTTTTTCTTCTTCTTCTTCTCTTTTTTCTCTCTCACACTCCTTACTTTGTACACCGTATCCCTTCACAACGTAACGAAGCGAATTCTTTTCCTCGTTACTTCGGATACCTCGTTACCTCGACGTGTTCAGGATGCAATAAAATTCTCCTGTGATCAGAAATTCCTTGCGTGCTTTCGAACAATGAAGCGTGATTAAATTCGAATTTCAAATATTATCAAGAACTTTTAGGATAGCGCAAACGTTAAAACTCTCACTTTCGTTTGTTTCCACTCGATTTCCTTTTAACGATGTTATTTATTGTGTGATAAAGTATTATTTTATTTATTAAAATGACTACCTTTTCGAACGCGTAAAAGAATTAATAGATAATCGTGCGATAATACGACGATCTATAAGTAATATTTCTTTATTATATAAATCGACTGGACTTACTTATCGCAAGTTTCTTAAAATTTTGTAAAAGCCTATTTATGTAAACGAAAATTCTTAGTTATCGAGCAATTGATCGAACGTAAGTTATAAAACTAGATAACGAGGATCGTTATCAGATATTTTAACAATGAAATAATCTTAAAATTATTACACGGCTTTCGATAGTCACATTAATTTTGATCCATCCAAGAAGATTAACGAAATATATAGATAAGCCACTCTCTCGATCTGCATAGCATATCGTCGAAACGCGAGAGCATTGTCAACGAAATGAATAATATGAATAATATGTCGATACCAAATATCGCTAGCGATAGAGAATTAACGCACGATTTGGTCGAATGTAAATTTGATCTTTGCGCACGCATAGAACGAAATGCGCACTTAATGAGGCGTAAATATTGTCGCGATTGATTTGCCATATAAATCCGATTGTGAACTATCGATGCCCGGTTGTGCATTTTTCTATCGTCTCGTCTCTGAACTTCCGTCTCTATTCTTCTAAAAGGCAAAAAGAAAAGTCGATATTATACTCCCGTCGTCGTGCCAACGTTGTGTGTATGTACTTTGCCAAAAACAGGTCGATGTCTTAAGGAGTCGAGCATCGGCCAAGCGTGCGTTGGAAAAACTACGATATGGAAGGAAACGAGGGGATAAAGGATGAAGTAAAAAGGGTGAAGAACGGAAATGAGAGAGAGAAAGAAAAACAGAGAAGGACAAAGTAGGAAGGAGTGACGTGGAAGGAAGAAGAAGAGTGACTGAATAAGAGAGAGAGTGAGAGAGAGGATGAAAGAGAGAGAGAGAGAAAGAGAGAGAGAGAGAGAGAGAGAGAGAGAGAAATAGACCGCCGGCCCGTTTTGTGGAAGCGTCGACACACACGTTTGTACGGTGGGTTGCCCGACAATAGGCATTGTGCACCCGCCATAACCAGGAACCGAACGCGACAGCAGCACGCCGGTATTGTCCGAGTGTCAGGCAGCCTTTCCCACGCTGCCCTCTCCTCCACCCCCACCCATCGACCTCGACACCTCGTTCTTCCGTCTCTCGTTTAACCCTCTCTCTCTCTCTCTTTCTCTCTTTCTCTCTCTCTCTCTCTCTCTCTCTTTCTCTCTCTCTCTCATAAGTCCACTTTTTCGTCGAATTACTATATTCTTTTTCTTTTCATTCAGACAATAGCAGGAGCTGTTTGGAAATCTTTCATCCACCAACGTCATAAAGATTCGAAGCTTGCTATTTGCTATGAATCGTCTTTGAACATTATCGCGACGATAGCTCTTTTCTGATATATATTGATAAGGAAAATGGAACGAACAAAATAGGAAGGTATGTGGGGGACGGTTGAATCTCAGCGATATTGATAAAAGAGGATTTATCGGTGAGATATATAAAGGTAAACGCGCATAAGTTCGTCTAAATTCTGCTGCGACAGTCGTTATTAATAAGTGTTGTTCTTTTTATTTATATAAGACTAAAGTGACTGTTTTTTCCAAAATGAAAGGTAAGCTTTTTTTTTTTTTGATATTCTATACGTTAATGAATCACAAATGATTGAAGAGAATAAGATAAAGTATTGAAAGAGATACATATATGCATATATGTGTTATAATCGTGAATTTAACGTTTTAGCTCTTTACGTTCTTACCGTTTTAACTTTCATCGCCTTCACTTTGACCGAGCCGGTGATCAAACCTCAATGTCCAGAAGACGATAATCCGAACGCTACTCTGATTAAAGATCCATATCACTGTGATTCATACTATGTTTGTTTGGAAGGTGACCCGATTCCAATGAAGTGTCCACCAGGCTTGCACTTCAACGATCTATTGAAGACTTGCGATTATCCGAAAAAAGCAAAATGCAAGCCTCTTCCACCACCTTCCTCTGATTAAACAGTTATTATTTACCTCACGTATACGATACGTGTGATTGACATATGCCATTCTTTCGCAATCATAATATCGCTTCCGATGGATAACGAACACGGCTAATATTTGTTTTATTTATGTATATAATTGTAATTCTTAATAAAAAGACGTATTGTAGATAAGAACTGTATCATATTTGTCTTTTATTCGATCATTCATAATATGCAACATTCTGAATCCATAAAATAATATCATAAGCAATAAAAAAGAAAAAAAAAAGATAAATAAAAGATCATCCGTTTTTATTTCATATTAGTTAATGTCTATACTTCTAGATCATTTCTTTTCACTGCAGATCTAATAGAATCGAGTAAATTTGTCG
>NC_057687.1:4766055-4986055 GCF_014466175.1 Vespula pensylvanica | reverse complement strand
AATACCAAAGGATTATACAAGATAAGATGACTATCGAGAAGGAACTCGTAGAAGGTGATCGTGCGAGAGAAACCAACAAAAGATCTGCTGGATTTCCGAATTCCTTTTTTCTTTTTTGTATATTTATATTATAATTTTTCTTTTACGTACTACTGAAGAAATTGAAATAATTTTTATTTATATATTCGTGTATATCTTTTTGAATAACGATTGTATCTCTATTACGAATTTCGTATATTTTGAATGAATATAAAATTTTTGATCATTTCGTAATACAATATCGCAGAATTGTTTGTAAATTGTTTAATAGTATTAACGAAATGAACCTAGTAATAATTTTAATCTCTATTATGCGATGTTTTAAAAGTACTCGCATTGAAATTGAATTCTTCAGAACTTCATCATTCCCTCGACAAACGAAAATAGTGAGTTTAAAAAAAGGAAGAAAACATTCTCGACGGAACAGTTAATGGAGTGTGGAGCGCGAAATAAGAAATATACTATGAATGTCGTATTCCTTTCTCGCGTCTTGCTTTTAATTGCCCTGGAATTAAGAAGAGAACTGCACGAAACGAAAATGGCCTCCGTCGCGTTAGTATTTGCAAAAGAGTAGAAGAAAAATTAGTTTTACTTGGCTTTAGTTTCCAGCCAATTTTTTGTACACTTCTGCCGAGCGTGCGCGTGAGCGTGGCTTTGCTTAAAACGCCAAGCCAGTCGTCTTGCTCTCTCCGTCTTTCACGAGCTCGTAGTACCGCAACGTTTTGAACAAAAAGCTCATAAAAATTTAATAGATCGTCCGAGGGACCGAATGCAATGGCGGTCGCTTTATAGCTTACAAATGCTTCGTTTGACCGAAAACAATTTAGCTGAATCGAGGGCTTGCAACGGCATAAGCTCACAACGGCGTTTGATGCTTTCAAAGAATTCTCTTACGATTACTATTATATATCTTTTTGTTTATCTATCGACGAACTGTAGATTGGAAAGGTAAAAAGAAATACTTTCGCTATAATAATAAAGAGATATCGATAAATATATGTGATTTAAACGGTGATAAATAAAAATAGTTCATAAATCATAAAATCATTAATCAGAGATATTATCTACTTATCGATAAGAAGATTCAATTTAAAGCAATACAATAGCGCGATTATCGGCAATAAGTCCAAAGTCGGTGAAGACTTATCGTCTGATTTTCACTGCGTCGTATATCGCTTATATTTTTGAGAGGATCACACGTCAGCCAGCCAATTCTACGATTAAAACTAGATCAGCTATCATCGAAGTGTCGAGCGATATTTCGTCCAAGTTTTTTATGTACGACCACCGATAACTACCCCGTCGATCGTTGAAACCTATGCAACGATTGATCGACAGCTATGATATCAGAAACACCGTTAGACTATTTACATGTATTCGTAGACCACGCGTTTACACTTCGAGGGCAGCCAATGGGAATGTTTTGTCAATGTTCTCTTTTTCCTCTCACCGAATATCTCTACCTATTTCGGATTTCCATTGGAATCAATTTTTTCATTGCGTTACGTCGCTCGAAATTTATTACGAAGTTCGGAGACGATCCACAAGTTCACCGAACATAACGCGAATTCGATGTTTCGGCTAAACACCACGGTGCATTTAAACCGCTTCAATTGGAGATCTTATCGGTACTTTGTGGCTCGATAACCGAAAATGGCAATAGCCCAAAATTTAATCGTACCTATCTAATCTAAAAAAAAAACGTGAAATGATTTAATCGCTCTCGTAAGCATTACGAAGAGAGAATGCTCGATTATAATAATAATAATAATGATAATAATAATAATAATAATGGTAATAATAATAATAATAATAATGGTAGTAGTAATAACGGTAATAACGACCTTATCTCGCATAATATTTATGCCGAGCTTGGAAACATTTTTGGAAAGTACCGCGAAAGCCGTATTTTTCGATGCTAGATAATCCAAAGATACGGAAATCATAACTCGTTCGTTCTTTCTTCTTCTTCTATTACTCCTTCGAAAGTAGCTAGTAGTAGTACGATACCTACTTTCGCATGCCAGTTTCTGACTGTTTCCACTTCTACAGGATAGAGAACTACATATCACCGAATGCATAATCCTATTGCCGATTTTATGAAGATATTGCGCAGATGCAAAAGGTGTCGCTGCCAGAACGAGCACTGTAAAGGAAAGGGCAATGGACCGTTCACTCCCCCGAATTCGATCTGGATTTACGATATTGCTTTGAACACCACCTGAACCTTCGATCCTAGCTGGCTGGTACATCAACCGGAGTATAGCTTATCCTATCCTCTCTCCGATTCTTTCCCGACCTTCTCTACTTGTTTGCTTTTCTTTTTCGAAACGGATAAGAACGAAGAAAGAAGGAAGAAAGATAGAAACAGCTATATTTCTTTTTTCTTCGACTATGTACATAAGTAGAAGACTCGCGTGCACATCCGCGGTGGCTCCCATAAAATCGACGTATTTATAGAACGGACAGTTCTCATGGGTAAATTTATGTATTCACAGATAGCGAGCTAGCGCCGGCAATATAAATGAGATTTTAAGTATACCTATCGTGAACGTATATACTCTTGTTGTTAAGTTCTATAGTTATATACACTGCGTGTGCGTGCGAGTACGTGCACACGCAACGAAGACAACGACGAGAACGACGACGAGGACGACAACGACGACGACGACGACGACGACGACGACGATGACGACGACGACGACGACGAGGAGTACGACCTCCTCGTTGGGCTCTCGCTTTCTCCGCTTTTAAGCATATTTTCTATTTTCACCGGCGAGAGGGACGCGATAAATAATCGACGCATAAATCTCGTCGCGTGGCTCGGACGTATTCGATCGTTTAAAACGGCAGAGGGCGACCGCGCTATTATTTTCTCACCGTGCCTCCGCACAAGCGTTGTTCCCTTTTCCTTTCATCCCTTACCCCTACACTCTCTCACTCTCTTTCACTCTCTCTTTCTCTTTTTCTCTGTCTTTCTTTCTTTATTCCTCTTCGTACCTTTTCTCTTTCTCTCTTTTCCTCTCGTTTTATTTCTCTTCGCACATTTTCACACGATACTTTTCGAATTTCGAAAGGGTTTCCACACTCACGGTAAATCGACGGTATAACGTTTTTCTCGTAAAACGGAAGGAAAAGTTTGAAATTGAATTTGGCGCGTGATCGATCGACCGACTGAATTCAAAAGCTTATGTTATTTTTCTCGTGGTATTTAATGACGTTTCTTGTCATGACAATTTTTGTCGACATGACAACGAGAGGAAAGGAAAGAAAGAAAAAAAAGGAAGAGAAAGCAAGAAATAAATGAAAAAAGAAAAAGAATAAAAAAGGACGACTAGACGTTCTTACTATCCCTGCAATCTAGCGTGTCGTGATGCATTTAACTTTACAACGACACCGAAATCTACGTCGTAAATTACATCGGATGCTTTTTCTGATCGATGAGAAGCGAGACGGAAGAATAAGAAAGGCGCTTTATCACGGCTCGTTCAAAATGAAACACGCGCTGGCATAATCGTGAAATCTTTCATTCTCATTGTTGGTATAGATTAACGATAAGTTATCGTTCCTCGAAAGAAATGTCACGAAATCTATGGGACACGCTTATCAAATCGTGTTTTCGACATCGACTTTAGTTATTATTAAGTATATCGTTTAACCGATCGTTAAATATTATTATACTTATTTTCGTCTTATTTAGAGTCTTTATAAAGAAATAAATAGGAGGGAAAAGGATCGTCGTTCTCGGAGATTTCCGAATGAAAAACTTTTATTCCACGATGAAAAAAGGTTATTCTCGGTAAAAAGGTAGAAACGTGTCGGTGGCAGGCAGCGACACCGCTGAGAGAACCGACACCGTGCGAATTTCATTAAAAGCATGACGGCGAAAAGGCTAACCCTGTCGTCGGTTCACGAGGAAAAGAAACGAATGAATTTATAGTTTTTAATATTTGTTCATTGTGTCGTCTCACTGCGGCGGCAACGACGAAAGGAGCTACTGCGACAATAGTCTTCATAGTTGGAAAGAAGCCGATGAAAGGATCCTGGTATAAACGTCTTTTCTCGACTTGGATTATTAGTTGAAAAGCTCGCCGTTCCAAGATTATCCTTTTTCTGGTGAATTCGTAGGAAAGAAAATTTTTATATAAGAATCGTCGTTAAGACGTAAGATTTTTTTCGTTGCTCTGGCATACTCTTGCACAACGTCGTTTGAACAGGAAGAAAGGAAGGGTCCAAAATCAAAACGGACGATATCAACTGGACTACTAGTGCGGCCGATGTTGGAGGAAAGGCATCTGGTATAGGAGAAAGAGGAGAAGCAAGAGAGCTTGCTTTTCGAGAGTTGTAGTGGTAGAACGTTCCATCCGTAACGTCGATGAATAGAGAGGTAATGAATCGCAGTGGACACCAACACGGAAGAGGCGAGGCGATTCTAGGCATTGGTCCGGTCCTCCTGTCTGAAAAATATATAACCGAGGGATACCTACACCTACCTTGGCCTCTCTAGTACTTGCCTATATTCTCCGTGACGTGTGGCCTAGGTGAAATGGCAGACTAGTACGTACCAACCTCTACCACGTCGGTGTCCTCTCGTATTAAAGTCAGCTGCCAAATCTAGAAACCCTATCTTCGCTTCGAGCCTATCACGGTATTCACGGTTGTACCCTGGAAATCGAGTCGGTCACCGGAAACGACTCCATTTCGACTAGATGCTTCTCCTGCTTCCCTATTTATAGTTTTACTTCCGATCCTTTCGCCTGACCTTTTTATCGGTTTTCCCTTCCCTCTTACCTCTTTTACTAACCACTATCCCTTTATACCTCTTTATCTCTCTCTCTCTCTCTCTCTCTCTCTCTCTCTCTCTCTCGTTTTTTCACTTAAAAGGAGCTCTCGTTCGTACTTGGCCGATCGATCGATCGAATTCAGGATTACGAGTACGAGGGAAATCACTTTGCAACGAACCCGCCCACCAAGAAAGACGCCTCAGGCAACCTTCTTGAAATAACCGAATCATTTAGATTTCGAGGAACTGAGAAGATAACTGGCAGGAAGAAATAGTGAGGAGAATCCGAGAAAGAACGTCGTCGTCTTCGGAAAAGGCTTCGAAGAGAACTTACGAAGGAAAAGGGCAACAATTTTATCAATACGAACCGGAAAGAAGAAGATGGGACCATATCTATGCTCACCTGCAAAATCGATCGTGGATTTTTCTTAAAGCCGATTCGCACCTCGCGAAACAGGATCTGCTTACGACGCAAGAAAAGAGTCTGTTCAGAGACTGCAAATTGGAATGTACGTTGGCGGAAATTGCTAGCATTCTTTCTATTTTTTTCTTTTTTTTCTCTTTTTTATCCTTTCGTTGCATTTCTCAGATTCTTTTAAAACCATTTAAAACAATATAATAGAAAATGATTTGCGCAAGTTAAATACTTTCATATATATATTAAAAATTAAAAATGATCAATGTACCCTAAGGATACATTAAGAAAAAATTCTTTTCTAACGTCATGTTAATAAAACCGAATAATGAAATGATAGAATATGTTCTTAATGTTAGAGATTCAACAGTGAGAAATGTTTCAGATAGAGTTCATAACAGAGCATTCAAACAAAACCGACGACATTTTTCATTATGCTTTTTTCTCCTTCGGTCTGAAGCCAGTTGATGTTTTCAATTTATAAGTGTTAAATGTTTAATTTGAATCACGAAACGAGAAACTGCTATTTTGAGCTAAAACTAGAAATCAAATGATATCAGATAAAGTACGTTTGAATGTAATTGTTTCTTTTATTATTCGTTCTCATTAAAATGGCGGATTCAAATGAAGCCCAGAGCATTATCTATTCGTTTCATTCATTGATACTCATTGATACTCTCTCTTATTGCAGAGAAAATATTTCCGAGAAATCTAATTTTGATTTTCGCAAGGCTATAAGAATCGTTTTGCTTTCATAAATTATGTAAGTAACTACGATAAGTTGACGGTGAGAGTTGTGAAAACGATCCCGATTAAATAATATAAAAGAAAGATTTGATTATATATTTTTAAGCTATTTAAACAAATTCCGATTGATCTCAGTAGAAATGTATTGAAAGTTATTTTTTACATATAAAAGTTATTGTTAAATATAATATATATAATAATATAAAATAAATATATAATATATATAAATATAAAATATTATTCGTTTATATTACATACGGTGACTTCAGTTTATATGAGAAACAATTTTTATATTTAAAAAAATTTGTAGATTATAAAGATTTGATATCATTACAGACAAATATGTTGGGTTATATGACAAAAAGATTGAGAAACACTGTTTTACTTCTACTATCACATACGAAGTAACAGAGCATTATAAAAACCCCATAAAAAGCATTTTCTCAAGTGATGGTGGTGGGTGGGACGCTAACCGAATGACACAAGAATGCATCCAGCCACGCTTTAAACGTCATTGTAATATCCTATGCATTTTTAGAATGTTTTTACATTCTTCATGTTTCCAGTCTGATTTTATATCGCTTTGCTTGATCGCGATATCAGCTTGTACGTTTAATATTTAAAGAGAGTATTACAGGAAGGAATATTTATACGATCGCTATGTAGAGAATTTTCAATCGTTTTGCGGTCCAAATATGGGGAAATCTCTTTCCTTTGTATTACTATCTATCGCCTAATTCAAAAAATAGTAAACATGAATTACAAGTAATATTAGAGGCAAACGTAAATTGTTATTCGCTTGTAAAAATCAATAGGAGTTCCGTGTTTATTTATAAATCTCGCATCATATTTGAAAACACGAACATAGAATTTTTCTCGATCGCTTTCCATTGGTTTTTATAGTTTCCATTAATTCATAGCGCAAACTGTGCGAACATATATCGACGTACAATATAGTTTATAAATACGAGTTATTTGTATTTCGAATAATGTGGTAAAAGAAAAGGATTTATCTTCTAAAAATAAACAGGGACATCGAGTCTTTTTGTAACTCTAATGGATTTACTTTGAAAATGAACGGCACGAGACGTCGAACTTTCCCACGAATAAACACGTCTACCTGGACCATCAAGAAATTAATCCATTTTGTACATCAACCAATCGGCGAGTGAACATTCGACGCTCGTTCCTATCCCATTGACGTTGTAACATCATTTTATCGAGTTTAAAAAATAATTGTGAAGCATCTATCGGCCGATAATGCGTTCGTTGATCGTCGCTTTCTCCAATGCAATTATAAAAATCTATCGGAGAGTAGTAATTACTATGGAAATAAAAAAAAATAGAGATTTTCGTTGGTGATAAGCGAGATTAATCGTTGCGAAAACGTCGGATGATCACCAAAAATATGCTCATATCTACGGAAATCCAATAAAACTGTAACTGCTGCGAATGGATATTGGAAAACGTATGTTCAATATATCGAATAAAGGTACCTAATCGATATGGTGTATTTTACGTAGACAACGTAACTTTATTTATTTTTTGTTTTGCATAAAATAACGAAGCGATATAAAAAGAAATTCTTTTTTATTTATTTATTTATTTTTTACTTTTCATCTTTATATTCCCGTTTATATTTATCTGCATACGTCGATATTTCGAAACGATTTGCGCTTGTAAACGTCGAAGATGAGGAAGATCGCGTTTTCCGTAAATTTGATCGAACGCGTCTAGGGGAACGATATCGCATAGAGAAAGATGAGAAGGATCGACGTGCCGGATATATTCGTTTCCGTGCGGAAACAAAGTGATTCGCTTTAAAATCAGAATGTGGAAGAAGAAACGTACGAACTCGAAATAGACGATAGACGTCGCAGTGTGTTTTGCTTACGGGTAAGGACATTCAGCCATTTCACGGTGGCTCGATAAAAAGCGAGCGAGTACTGCTAGGAAGAAGGGTGTGGATGACGAGATCGAAGAGATTTCGTGCTGGTTCGAAGCGAAGAGATGTCTTTCGACGAAGAGGTGCGAGAGATAGTCGAAAAGCATACTAGCTAGATGACGATCGATGCAGGTGGGGATTTGAAGGGGGTGTTAGAGGGTGGTTAGAGGGTAGTCATAAACGACATGAATAGGAAGAAAAACTGCTAAACGAAAATGCCTGCCCCGGAAGAATCGGGACGAGAGATCTAATGGGGAAAATAATGGATTTTCGGCACTAAAGATCGCCCGGCCAGATCGGTCCGTCCACCATCTCCTTTTCCATCTCTCTCTTTCTATCGGTCTTTCACTTTATACCTAGTATCCTTCTTTCACCTATCTCACTCATCTCTCGATTTCACTCGTCTCCGTTAACGAAATAGGACGTGACAACTTCCTCTTATTGAACCTTCGTGAGAGGAAGTTCTCTTTCCCTTCGCGATCTTGCAAAAGCTTTTCTCTCTTCCTATCCGGTTAAAATCACCGGATGGATCATCGTTGAGACTTCCTCTTGGTCGCTAATTGATTGTTTGCCAAATTTTATGCGGACCTCGGTGTGGCGAGGAAAGATTTACCGTTCCACGGCACGCCAACCTTCCTAGCACGCTCGAGAATTCCTCACGAATACGCGTACTATTCTTTCTCCCGCGCACGATCTTGCATCTCTCTCTCTCTCTCTCTCTCTCTCTCTCTCTCTCTCTCTCTTTCTTTTTCTTCGCTTCGAAAGAATAAAAAAGTAGCCGAGAGAGAAAAAAGAAAAAGGAAAAATATATATTTAGCACCGGCGGCACGAGCTCGCGGAACTTTTCCACCCCTGCCTCGGGTTTCTCATGGAATGTTACGTCGCGTGTCGTGCTTGCTGCTCGGTATTTTATACTCCGCTTTTACCACGTTTGCGGATTTTTCCTCTCTCTCTCTCTCTCTCTCTCTCTCTCTGTCTCTCTCACTCTCACTCTATCTATATATCTATTCCTCTCCGTCTCTTGTGATTCCGAGCCTTTGACCCCAAACTTTTCTATTTTTCCTACGTGATATTTTACTTTCTATTCTAGGAGAGTCCTTAAAGAAGAAAGAATTCTCCTTTTTCTGGAAAAAGAAGAGGTAGGAAAAAGATGAAATATAACAAAATAACGTTATAAAAGAATATACGATAGAGAAGGAAATGGGAGATGGAGAGAGAACGATAGAGAAGGGATGGTCGAAGGGTTAGAGAGCAACGAACAATGTCAGTGTGGAGAGGAGGTGCCGTAGCGTGCAGTCTATCAGAGATTAGCGGGTCGATCCATTAGGGGGTGATTTAGACCGTCGGTCCCCGAGCACTCTGCGGCAGAGTCCACAGGCAACAACATGTACAAGCTAGTGCACACTATGACATGGGAACAGCATACTACTACGCGAGAATACTCGAATCTCCTACCCCACATTGGATCTACAACGACGACCTACGTAGCTATCCACCTGGCGTCATCATCCTCCTTCATGCGTACATCCACTAGAATCTCTGCTTGTGCGAGGCACCGATGGCCAATGTTCGCTGACCAGCATAATCAGCCCAAATGAAGTATGCGAGCACCAGGGGCATATCTGGCGATACTCCGAATGCTATTCTCTTCCGTCTAATTCCTTCTCTTCCTACCTCGAATATCACAGATTCTAGAATACGTATATATATTTATATTTTTCCTTCGATCTTACATATTAAGTGAACAATAGATTCATACATCCAAATAATCTGTGAAAATATTATTTCTTTTTTTAGGATTTATAAGAATGCTGCATAATTTTTAGAATGAAATGAATAAGCTGCAGTGTACTCTCGTTTTGGAGTAAAATGCAGAAGAGAAAGAGAGAGGGAGAGAAAGAGAGAGAAATGGAACGAGAAGAGTAGAGAACGAGATAGTGGACAATCGAAGGGAGCTCGCGTGGAAGGATACGCGGAGGACACACGTGCTACGGGATGGTTTCGAGTCCCAGGGGCGCGATGTGTCGTGCCTAATTACAATGCCCAGCCCTATCCCCTGTCCAAATACAAACAGCGAGAGCTAATGCACCCTATTCCTCTGTTTCTCTCTCCCCTTTCTCTCTCTCTCTCTCTCTCTCTCTCCCTCTCTTCTCTCAACGTTACATCCTCTTCCTCCAACAAGCTCCTACAGTCGGCGAAATACGTACCTGCGCGGCGAGTTGCACCTTGCAGCGTTCTGTCAATATCTGTCGATATTGTCGGCCGATTGCGGCTGACCGTTACTACTGTCGAGCGTTGGTGTCACATTGGACTTTACTACTTGCTGTGGTTAAACGTCCAGTTAAGCGACGGGGATTACACACTCGTGTTGTCTCTCTCGGTGTTATGTCTTAACGATTCCTTTTATTTTCGTTATTTCTTAATTTTCATTTTTTCCTTGATAAATAATACTATATTAAAAGTGAATAGAAAAACGTACGTAAAAGATACATATGAAAAAAGGATATTTTTTATGTTGCGTATATAAAGAAAAAAAAGAAAAAAAAATAAGCGGGATAATATCGAAGAGCGTATCGGCCGCAGGCGATGAAACCAAAGAGTCACGTAGCCAGCATTCGGCGTAGGTGAAAGCACGCATTTTCGAAATGCAAACCAATTTTCGTGCTGGAGATTAATGGACGGTACGAACGGACGGCACCGAATATCACATATTTTCCGAATAATATGCAACGCTCGTAAATAATAACAAGTCGTGGCTAGTTCCCGCGTGTAAAAACGAGCTCCCGACGAAATGGCGTTGCTAAATAGCTTTCGTTAAAAATCCTCGTAGCGTAACGTTGGTCATTCCTCGCTTTGCCTTCTCACTCGCTCTATCTTTCGATAAAACAGGAAAGGCGATAATTTAAAATTACGATGTTCTCCCGCGAACAAATCCATCGATTTATCGCTTTTCTCTCTTTCGCTCTCTTTCTCTTTCTCTATTTCTCTTTTTTTTATACAAATGATCCATCGCGAAACTCGAAAGATATGAATATACGATGCTAATGGAGGCGTCAAGATTAGAATTCGAGTAAGACCGGTCGACGAGGTACCACGATACTGCTATTTTGTTCCGAGAATTTCAGCGGTGGCGCGTTGACTAACGCTATCGTGAAGCGGGCAAGCCATGACGATGGCCAATTACCGGGAGCAATTAACGCTCACGCTAATTGCCAGCAAAAATTACAATAAGTAATTAGTGTCCTTCGGTAGTCGTTTGTAATTAACTTACGCGCAGCTGCGTTTTTCCATTATGTATTTTATACCCTTTCCCGGCTTTGAGTTAAAGTCTGTCCGCGGTTGTACGCGACTATTCGTTGCTATTACCAATTCGTTGAAAGAAGACAAAGATGGAGAAAGAAAAATTACATTTTTGTACATTTTAAGTTTCCTTTCGAATAATAACATTTGATGTTCGCGGAAAGAGAGAGAGAGAGAGAGAGAGAGAGAGAGAGAGAGAGAGAGAACATTCTGAAATATCATTCAATAATATTTTTTATCACTTTATTTATACGTATGAAAGGTAACCAAGATGAAGGAGAAAGAGGAGGCGCTAGACAATGCAACGTGATATCTACGAACAAGCATGTACCGCAGGATTGTTGTGAGATGCATATACACATTTGTGTATATATATATATATATATATATATACACACGAACGCCTTCATATGAGCATAGATACGTCGCGCATTTCTTGCGAATAAACGCGACGTGCCAGAGAAGGATAAGGTTTATGACGTTCATTCGGTGAGCGCATCTATCTTATGTGCACTGTCCGTCAACAAAAGATAAGTCGTTTCACGTGACATCAACTCACGGGAAGGAGTCCCTATTGCATTGCTCGAGAGACGTTAACGGCCTCCTTCTCTTGCGCACACCGATATGAAAAATGCGAACTACGTATTTGTATGTCTATGTATATATATTTGGTTTAAAATGAAAAGATTAAGAAAAACGTCTTGATTCTTATGCGATACGTATAAAAATAATTATAAAATACGTATGTCGATTCCATTCGTGAATATTCTTAAAGTTCCTTCGATCGTTCTTTCTCTTTAAGAATCAAAGGTGGTCATCGCGAATAAACTCACGCAAAAGTATTGGATTTCTTCTCCTCTCGAGGATCGTCCTTTGAATTTTTCTTCTTGTCAACGATACGTCTACAAAATGGATGCATTATTGTCGAGAGTAGGGTCAGAGGGAAAGGGAAAAGAATTGAGTAGGAGCACTCGGAAGAAAGCATAAAAGAAAAAAGGGACTCGGATCCATTCGTTTGTGGGGTCAACCGAATGGCCTTAAATCACCGCTGATTTCATCCTTGTCTGTCATACTATCGTACGATTTGCGAGACTCTCCCTCTATATCTTTCTTTCTTTCTTTCTTTCTTTCTTCTTCTCTGTCTCTCTCTCTCTCTCTCTCCTTCTCTCTCTCTTTCTATTTCTCCCTGTGATATTGCGAGTTCCTAGTCTTCCGTCTTTTCCTACGTCGAGATATACCTCTACTATGCTTTTAATATAAGTGCGTCGAAACCGAGTCGTTTCCTCCTACTTACTTCTTTACCATATCGTTTCTATACATTTTCCTCGTTTCACGGAAACGATATTTCAACGTTTTCGACATTCAACCGCAAGCACTTCGACTTTCGATAAAAAAGCGAACTTCCGAATTTATCTCTAATATTTACGTATGTAAAAATCTTCTCACGAATCGTTAAAAAAGGAAGAGATAATTAAATATTTCAATGGATTCACAAGGGACTTATTAATTTGTAAAATTAAAGATATATATATATATAATTCATCTATATATCTATGTGTATATATATATGTGTGTGTGTATATATATATATATATCCTATTACGTATCTATACGTATGTTTGTTAGATGTCGATTACTGTGACAATATCAGCAAGTGATCGATATTCATTGAATAATCGGATATCCTAACGAACTGCATTGAAAGATTAACCAAATGACATCGTGTATCGTATAGAAATATCTATATTACTGTTACATATGCAATCCACACAGTTTAACATTGTCGTTGATAATGCTTAATAAAATGTATGAAGAACAAATGAAACACAGTTTTAATCAAAACATAGCAAGTTTTAAAGGATCGTAACTATAACTCAAGATACTTATTGTACGCATATTACTAATTATATTATTATGTTCTACTTCATATTATATAGACGTTCATTATGGGCAATTAGCGAGCAGGGTAATAACGAAATTAATCGCGATGCAACGTAATTGCATCCAATGCTGCTGCAGCTCGGAATCATATTACTTATCATAACCGCGTAGCGCCTAACACTCGCTTATTTCGAAAATGAACAATTTATTAATATATCCCACGAATCATATCTTCGATTCGTTCTTTACAAAGAAAAATATTTGCTCAGTTCTCGATCTTGTAAAAAAAAAAAAAAAAGAAACAGATCAGAAAACAAAACAAAGAAGAAATATACGAAATGTTTTTACAAATGTTTCTAATTATCTCTTTTCAGTTCAGAAATGAGCCATATGCGTTCGTGGAGTACGCGGATCACGCGTCAGCATCTGCAGCCCTTGGGGCTCTTCATCAAAGACATTTTCTAGACAAGGTAAGTTCTTCAAAAAAATTCTATTTCTAAAATCGGATTATCGTACGCGATCGAATATATCAGGTAGATCCTCGTAAGTCATCCGCTCGATGTTACCACAAATGGTATAGTCAGTCTGGTTGCGTTTATCATCCTGCTGTCAGGAACCCTTCCTCTTTTACCATCTTGGCATATTCTGATGCCACGTAGAGTTAAAGTTCTCTCGTTGACGGTTGCCAGCCTTGTTCGTGGTTCGAAACGAACAAGAGGGATAGGAGTAAATCGAGAACGGTGAGAAAGGTTGTTTCAAAGGTAGGAGAGCGGCTGGTGGATAGGTATGTTGAAGTTGAAGGAAAGGTGGGCAAAGGTGGGATCCTGTTGGAATAGCTAATGCTCGAATATGTCATAGTTTGGTGGAATACGGTTAGAATTATACATGTTTCGATATATACGCTTGAGTTAGCTCATTCTCCTTTATCGTTCTCTCTTTACTCTCCCCTTTTCCTCTTCCCCCTTCTCTTTACGTTGCACGTTCACTCGCTTCATCGTACTCGGAGCTACCTGTACCTGAGCTTGTTCGGTTTCCGCGCAACCTCCTCTTCCTTGTCGCCCTTCCCGGTGCTCGTTCGGCCTCTATTTCATATACAAACCCCACCTACCTACCAGAATCACCACCACCATCAGCATCTACCGATTTACCGTGGCGTTCTCCGAGACATACCTATATCGTAGCCCGTAACGCGGAGAGTTACTCGGTTAGTTTAGATTCGCTCAAGCAAGTTTTGATGTCGTGCTCGCCTTCCCCCCAATCTCCTTCATCCGTTCTCCCCCTTTCCTCTTACAACTCTACGACGTAGCCTTCTACGGCTACCTCTCTCTTTCTCTTTCTCTCTCTCACTCTCACTCTCACTCTCTCTCTCTCTCTCTCTTTCTCTCACCCTCTCCCTGTTTCTATCTCACACATACACACAAGTACCTCTTCTAGCTCTCCTAGCTACCACCGACGACACATTACTAATGCCGAACTGGTCGTAATAGATTGGATGCCTGGAACTTGGATACGCCAACTAATGTGGCGGGCAACCCCTTTTCACTCGTCATCCCTCCTCCTACTTCTCTTTCACCTTGCAAAATCCTCCCTCCACTCTCGTCGACGTGCTGCTACCGCACCTTCTACACCACCACCATTACCACTACCACCACCGACGACGACAACAATGTTGCCGGGATTTCGGCTAGCTCTACAAAGGGATACCTCCAAGTACCGTTCATGGATCAAGCTCAGTATGTCTCTCTTGCGCTGACATTCTTGGGAACACTCTTGGATCATTGAACCCTTTAGCAAACTATAAGCTAACGTTAGTTACGGTCTTTTGGAGTGTCCCGAATCTAAATTCAGACGATGCTGATCGAATATTACGATGTATCGATTAATTTCTACATGAATGGACGAAGAAATACCAAAAGATATCACAAAGGTTATGATTTCTTTTTAAACCCGAAAAAACATTCATTCCGCAATGCGGTTCTAAATGAACGACTGAACGTCGTGAATGGTATAGAAAGCGCTCAGGCATTTTGCTATGTAACGAGAGGAATTAACCCCCCAAGTTTAAGCACGATACAGGTACAGGAGCTGACTTTACTTCACTTACCAACCGTTCGTCCTATACCAACGAAGCTCCTTATTCCGCTAGCAACAGCAGTAGCAATAGCAATAGCAGCAACAGCAGCTCTACCACCACTATCATCAACCCCTTTCCTCATCTTCTCAGCCGCTATAGTCTCTACCTCCTTCTCCCTACCTCCCTCCTCTCACTCTCTCTCTCTCTCTCTCTAGTACTCGTTAGCTCGAATTATACTTGCTCGTGACTTCGCGGCAAACGGTATACCCGACGCGATCGTGCGTGGTAAGTAACTCGCGCTCAAGATTATTAATACGACCGCAGTGCGCCTCGATTCTCTTCTCCGTTTCTCGATTTACCTTCGCCATTAGCAACGACCTGTCATCACTTGGACGGGCCGTATCGTTTCTGTACGAATAAATCACCAACTATGTTTACTTTTTGTAGATACGTTAATAACAATATAATTATCTAATGTCATACTACGTTCTTAGTGTATCACCTTCGTTGTTTCTTTATTTATTTTCACTATTCACCGATGTACGGCGATCGTTTCTTTCTTTCGAGTTTATGTATAGATAAAGAAAACTGTATAAATCACTAATATCGGATATTTTTGAAAGATAAAAATGATTTTATTAAAGTTTATAGACTCTGATACGAAGTCAATTAGTTCAAGAGTATCTTTGTTATTTACGATAATAAAAGATGTTTTAAAACAAAAGTAATATCGATTTTCTAGAACTTACCGGATGGAAGTAGCTGCGTGCGGAGACCCTTATCTCTTTTTCGATTTTATAAAATGTACACAAGTACTTCTTATATATCGAAGAAAATAATACGAGGAGAGGAGAGAGAAGCCATTCCCCTTGCCATCACGCTGGATTCCTTCCGACTCGATACAAGTTTCGACACGTTTCTAGTTTTTCTTGAATGCCTAGATGTTATCGAGCCGAGGTACTATTGCGGAATAAAGAGCGTGCCGAACTGTAGGTCGGTCAAAGGCGCTCGAAGCTTTGTTTTGTTTACGTTTCTCCCGTATCACCTGTAGCTACAAACAAAAATGTTAACGAAGTCTCGATTTTAAATATACTTTCAAACTAATGATATATAAGAAAGAAATTAGATCTTTTTTATTTGTTAAGTACACTCGATACGCACATACAAATATAAATATAATATATATATATTTTTAATTTTACATGTATTTATTTTTCTTTTTTAATTAAAATCGACAATATCAAAATATGACGTATGTAGAATAAAGATATATTTTACAATGATCGGAGAAACGTTTCGTCCCGCATATCGGCGAATCAAGATACGTAAATTTTCAAAGAGGTCAGTAGTTCGAGCATACCTATCAACCGATGTGTCATCAGCGATAACTACGACCGTTTCGCATACTGCAATCGTCCGCTCGGATTGGGATTAAACGGCATCCAGATGGATTAGCAATTCCATTTCGAGATTCATGGCGACGGTAAGAAAGGGCTGTCCCCGTTTGCTCCGTATTCCATCGCTGTTTATAGATGCAACGATGATGCACTCTCCTTTCATGCATATACGGAATCGGTTGACAGTTCGTGCCAATCTCACGATAGGAAGTGCTCGATAACCGCGAATGGTAACCAACCCAAGCCCTTTCTCAGCCCTTTCCTAGTCCTTTCCCAGCCCTTTCGCTGTTCATGTTTGGAAGGTGCTGCTTTGGAAAGCTCGAACGCGTTGAAAAGAGGGTCGTTAATAACCCCCTACCCTCTCGCACTCCCTTTCTCTCTCTTTCTCTCTCTCACTCTCTCTTTCGTTCTTCTCTATCGTAGACCGTCTGGCTGATAAAAAGCCCGGCAAATCAAATTTCGCGTCCGATGAAAGAAACAATCCGGCGTCGAGTAAAAGCTGTAGCCGCCGACCGAAAGAGCCGAGTAAAAGGCAGGAAGAGGGATGGAGATTTCGACCGACTGGAGGATAACGAGGTTACCAGGGATGGCTTAGATTCAATCTCCATTGGTGACGCCATCGGAAAGTCTATTCGGAAGTCTCCTTTTTCGCGGCTGTTACTCCGAGAGAAAGAGAGAAAGGGGGAAAGAGAGAAAGAAGCGAATCCAAAATCTGTCTTTTTCGCCGTTCTTAAATCGTACCTTCCACGAGGCGTCGTTTCTCTCGTCGAAACTCGTAGTCGTATTAATGCGAGGCAACACCGTGAAATTACCTACATCCGCGGTACTTCGCGTCTTACCTTGCTCCTTTCTCTCTCTCTCTCTCTCTCTCTCTCTCTCTCTCTCTCTCTCTCTCTCTTCCTTTATATATATATATATATCGTATCTTCTCTTTGTCTAGACGTACATCCAAGTCTCTTCTCTCGATTCTCTAGTGCCGTAACACTACGTACCTACTACAACTTTGTTCTCATCCAAATCGATCCTACGAAGTTTCTGCCGAGTTTTGGACGTTAATACGATTCGTCGTTTTTCCTTCTCCGCGGGAAATTCGTTCCGCTATGAAAACATTCGTTTTAAGGATTCGCCAGGAGGAACGGGTTTTGATTCGACGCATGGACGTTGAGGAGGACACGCTCGAAGAAGTTCGACGATAGGAAACGTCATACGTAGAAATGTATCGGGACTGGTAGATACTTTTTCTCTGAAGGAAAGAGGAGAGATACGTCAACTATGAATATCGGAAAAGGAAAAGATACGATTCGTAGAAACGGAAATCAGTTGGGAGCACCAAGTTACGATTGAGATTTAAGTTATTGACAAGCTACTTTGGCGTACCTCCGCCAAGATCTGCCGAGTTTATCCCCGAGGCCGCTGCCTTCTGATTTCCCTGAGGACTGCACCCTTGAGAAACCATTCTTTTGCCCACAATGACTCACTGCACTCATAGCTCTTCATCTCCATTGCCAACCTCTTTCGTTTGTCGCAGGCTTAGGTGTACTTAGGTTCCATACCATCAACGAAATAATCGCTTCTCTTAATCGTTATCGATTCGATCGATATCATCCATCTTACTTGCAAAAATAAAAAAAAATGTCTAGTTCAGAAGGAAAAAGAAACGTGAAAAAAATGTCTAACAGCCTCGACCTGATCATCGACGTAATTAAACTCTCGTTTAATAATTTAAGACGATGATCGTTCGATTCGTTGAGCAAACTTTCAACGACGGACACAATTACGATGGTAATAATCACGATAATGAGGTCACGAACCACTATTGCCTGGAGTAATGACGTCGAAATTGGTACGTCCTCAGAGTCAGCCTGCCTATTTAATAAAAGAGGACTTGAGAGAGAGAGAGAGAGAGAGAGAGAGAGAGAGAGAGAGAGAGAGAGAGAGAGAGAGAGAAAGAGAGAGAGACATAGAGAGCGAGCGAGAGAAAGAGAGAGAAAGGGAGAGATAGAGAGAGCGAGCGAGAAAGAGGAAATGTCGCTTATAGCCGAATATCACGCAAATACTTTGATTCACATTGTAAATATTAGCTGCTCCTTCAAGAGGGAGTCGAAGTAGAAGCTCTTGGAATCAAGGAGCACGCTGGTAATCGTCCACGGAAGGAGAAATCGATCGTGTTTTATCTGAATATCAAGGCCATACTTCTTGTCTTCCAGTCTCTCCTCTTTTTCTCCTCTTATCCCTTATCTTCTTCTTCAAACTCCCGAACGGTCACCCTCATCGCAAAAGTCTTATTCAAATGAGATCCATTAAATCAAATTTAACTCTCTCGAACAATAGATCAAGCTGTGTTTTCCCTTAACTTTTCACCAACCAACGATTGTTGTTCCTTCCAAGTAATTTGTTCTCCGTTAAAAGCAAAGAGAAACGCTACGATCGATAACCGTTTTCGACGCGTAAACGTAAAAAGAGCAAAGCCTTGTACGTTTCTAGGGTCGTGCTTCGATATAAAAGGAGGTGCAATTTTCACGTTATATTTATGCAGCATGCAATCGTCTGAACGTTAATAGCGTGCTCCTCTCTCTCTCTCTCTCTCGCTCTCGCTTATTTTTTTTCTTCTCTCTCTCTCTCTCTCTCTCTCTCTCTCTCTCTCTCTCTCTCTTTCTCTCTCTTCTACAAAGTACGTCGAGTCAACAATAATGACACGAGAAGCTGAAAGCACAGGTCTGCTAGCCGATCGGATTTCGCGATTACCGGAGCAACAGTCGGGAGTCCTTTCGAGCCGTTTGGCGTTTCATCGTTTTTCGGAGGACTATCTGAAACTACTCTGTTGGAGAATGGCCGAACCAACAAACGAACGAACGAACGAACGAACGAACGAACGAACGAATGAACGAACGAACGATGGTCACCGGCACGAACGGTGGACATTTCACCCCTTTTCCTCGTCCCGCCACACGACACATAGTATATTTTATCGCATTACTGGCATTGTTGCATCAGCCCCCACCTTCTACCCTCTTTCTCTCTCTCTCTCTCTCTCTCTCTCTCTCTCTCTCTCGCTCTTTCTCTCTTTCTCTTTACTCTGCAGTCAAGCGTGGACTACGCGCTCTCACCCCTTCGTACCAGCTTCCCTTTCGTACCGACACCGAACACCATTCCACGAGGATTAAATACTGACTGCGATTCTGATTTATAGTAATTGCCGGAGAGTGGAAGGAGAGGAAATGTGGGAGTGAGAGTGAGTGGTTAGGAGAGAGTGAGAGGAAAGAGAGAGAAAGAGGGAGAGAGTGATCGAAACGAACGAGAGAAACAGGATGGGTTTCGATGTTGTGGCAGGAGTGAGAACCGGAGAAGTACGAGACGGAAGAGGAGATGGAAGAGGAGAAAGAGGTGGAAGAGGGGGAGGAAGAGATGGAGGAGAAGGAGGAAGAGATGGAGGAGGAGGAAGAGGAGGAGGATGGTTGGATAGATGGAGAGAAAAGCAATTCCCGCGGCGTTTTCGCTCGCTGACAGATGCATTTGCCAAAGTGTTGCGGACGTTTCTGGCTCGCACCACGTCCTCGCGCAACCTCGCGTTATGACCGTGGATTTTTATTTAACTCGGCCGACATGTCGAGTCACGCTCGCGATTTTCTAAAAACTTGAAATCGTCTCACGAATGCGGCATGTAGATTCTCGAATAATACCACTTTTCTTTTCTCTATGGTGTACTAAAACAGAATCTGATTTTCATTTTCTTATTGTATACTCGTTATAAAGTAATAAATAATTTTGTTAAAAAGCACAAAAATACTTGAATGTATTTTTAACACACCAACGCCTCCTTCCAATCGAATTGTTCGTAATCGCTGCCAATTAAAAGTATAAACGATGAGTTTGTAGGTTCGAGGAGAGAACATTCCTAAGAAAGAAAATGCAACGAGTAAAAGGGACCGAGTTGATGGAGTTAGTGGCGTAGGACGAAGAAGAAGAAGGAAGAGGAAGGGGGAGGGAATTGAAATAGGGGATGGGGTGAAACTGGTCACCAGCTACCGAGAACGGTGATTTACCGAGGGAGCAGCAGGCGGCGCCCGATTATTTTTGGTTTTAGTCGTGGCGCCCATTATTTTTGGTCTCCCGCTTGCCGCAACTTGGACTCTACCCGGCCAGAAATTTAGTGTGACCGAGTTCAAGTGCACAAAAAGCCCCGACGCCGGCCACGCAGAGCTTCTCTTGCCGATGATAACCGTCTACGATGCTCCGATAGCCAAGATTTCTCGTTTTAGTGCGTTTCCTTAATCTTACATTCTTTCTAATCTCTTTCTTTCCTTTTTCATTGTCTTAATAAAGATAGGAAACTCCTCCGGGTTCTCGTCGTAATTGATTAAAAAAATTTAAACGTTGTGGACACATATATCCGATTCGAGATACAGAAAATATTGAAATGTTGAATGAGATGTAAATTAAAATTATTTGTCACGCAGCTCGATCGCGTAGATCAACGTATTTTCAAATGATCGAATCGATTTATTCGATCGCCGTACCATCCTATCTATTTCTCTTATCGGCTGGCTTGCAAAAATAATAATTTAAGATAGGAAGGCATACAGGCTTAGACTCGATGCTCGGAAAGACTCATAACTTATGGGGTTGAACGGTGGACGAACATCGGTCTTGGAGGATAGAGAAAGAGACTCGAAGGAACTTCGAGAAAAATGAAATAAATGATGGAGGATCGGGCCGGCAGCCGGAGCGACTCAGCGAATGGTGCTGCCGGCTCAGGGACGTCAGGCGTTTTTATTAATTCCTCTCAGATACAATTAGTTGGTCTATTCGTCAGACGCGTTTCATTAAGTCTCCCTTCTACTATCGGCCTTTCGCGAACTCTTCACCCCTTTTTCTCAGGCTGCTTGTCTCCTACATCTTGCCTCCCTTACGAAGAAAGAAATGATTTTTCGGACAAAACGTATCTCACGCTTCCCTCCTATTAACACGTTCATTGTATGATACATTTCTTCGCTTCTTTACCGTCTGCGTTCTTCTTTTCTTATCTTTTTTATTAACGAAAGAGATTGTCTTCGAAAATGAACAATAACATTACTTCTAACACGGAAGAAAGAACTCTAGTACCTTTTTATACAATCGTAATGCGAAAAGAACGACACGGTAGGACGGATTATTTTTTCTCTCGCACATAAACGGACGGAAATTTTTTATTCAATCGTCGACACAAGTATTATACTTCGCAACGTAACGTAACGTAACATAACATAACATAACGCAATGCAATGCAACGCAACGCGATGCGACGCGATGCGACGCGACGCGATGCGATGCGATGCGATGCGATGCGATGCGACACGCGACGCGTTCTTCCTCGAGGGTGTGGGAAAATCGAAATCCATTACGGAAATAATAGACGATTTTGTAGCGGGGGTGAAGAGATACGTTTTTGCGAGCTTTGCAGATTGCCAGGCATTGCCAGGTGACCGTTTAGCTCGCGGCGCTGAGAATTACGTGCGCCTCGACTCGTTCGATTTAAATTATCAGCTGCCTCGTGGCACGACGAGCGAAATTCTATCGTGTCGGCGAGCGAAAAGAGAGCGAGAGTAGGAGAGAAACAGGAATGAAGAGAGAGAGAGAGAGAGAGAAAGAGAGAGAGAGAGAGAGATAAAGAAGGAGAGAGAAGATGAGTAGGATCGGATAAAACGGAGGAAAAAGAAGATGGGAACTGGTAGGATCGTCGATACCAGCTGCAGGATTTTAATGGTCAGGAAGATTTCGTGTATTTGATCGGCCGATCGCTAGCACGGCTAATGTTCCTTGTCTTCCGTCTATTTCGAGATTTCATCGCGTACTTTACGCTCGAGCAGTGACAAATTTTTCCGAAATATCCCATCGCATTTACATCGCATTAGCATTTTTGGGAAAGGAAACGAAGAATTGCATTGTTAACATAGTCAATGTCTCGGGTATTAACGATTAAGGACCGTAGCCAAGAAGATATCTATTCCAAGTCGCACGAGTTCATGCAAAATATAATGGAAGAATTATTGAATGTACGACGGACGTTTCTTTTCTTTCTTTTTTTTTCAATGTATTTCGAGACTCTCTCTCTCTTTTTCTCTCTCTCCTTCTCTCTTTCTTTCTCTTTTTCTTTTTCTCTACACCTGCGACTCTCAAGCGGTATAATTTGCTGGGAATCCGTTAGCTTATATCGAAGTTCTTCCTAACTCGGTCATCTAAATCGTTCTACGGGCGATCACGGGGGTCGTAACTTACTGTACGACTGACGAAGTAGTTAATGGCTGTGCAGTAGGGAATGGACAGCGGCCGGTAGGAACAGAGTCGATCGGCTAGACACGGACAATGTGTAGGTAGGAGAAGATTGAGAGGGAAAAGGATACAGATAGACAGAGAGGGAGGGAGATAGAGAAGGAGAGAGAGAGAGAGAGAGACGAGACGAGAGAAAGAGATATAGAGAAAGGCACCGAAAGGTTGAGGGAGCGAGAGATAAAGTAAAACTGCGAGACTGGCTGGAACTGGAAACGAAGCGGAACCGCGCGTGTTACGTGAGGCCAGAGAGAAAAAGAGACAGAGATAGAAAGAGAACGAGATCGAAGAAGGGAGTAAAAGAGAGAGACAAAGAATGAGAGGGAGGGCAGATGGCAGATGCACGTTGGTCTCTAATGGAAATTAAATAAAACGAGAATCGAATGAACTGTAACCAAAATTGTGTTCGCCTGATGGAAAACAAAGAGCCGAGAGAGAGAGAGAGAGGGAGAGAGAGAGAAAGAGAGAGATAGTTCGAAACGAGTGGTGAGATGAAAAGGAGGAGAGAGGAGAGAAATACAAGGAGTGTCTCGTAGGAGGTACGAGCTTGTGAGGATAAGTCTACTACGTGTGGTTCGGGGAGAAGAGAAGAAAAGAGAAAAGAAGAAAAGGAAAAGAGAAAAGAGAGAGAGAGAGAGGCAGCTACCCTGCCAACCGGAGAAATACGTATCCAGTTAGTTTTACACCGTGCCTCCAATTGATTCGAAATCGATTGTCGTTCGAGCGATTTTCAATTGATCGATTAGGGGGTGGGTGCTCGCTCGAAAAGGACGCATCGACCCTCCGTCCTCGCATAGAGAACCCTGCCGGAGGACTTACTTTAAGCCCACGCCAATTGCATCTCGTTTTTTACGCTCGCTTCTTTCCACGTACCTTCCTCTTTCTCTCTCTTTCTTTTTATGTTTCCTCCTTCTCTCTTTTCTTCTTCTCGCTCGAGTTCATCTTCCAGATTCAAGTCCCTTTGCTTTTTCCCTCTTCCTTCTTTTACTTCCTCGACGACGTTACGATCGTTTCGTTCGAGTCGTGTACAATTCTCATAAAAATAGCAACCCCTTTTCACGTAGCTCTCTCGTTAGGCACACAAAGCCACGTTATCGCGAGCGTTATAAATAATTGTTAAAGATAATGGCATCGTTCGCGAATGCCGGGACAATTATCTCGTAATTACGCAGCCTTGCCGTGCAGGCGGTGCACCTTTCAAAACTTTTTTCTCAAGCTTTTATATTTCTCTCGTGAACACGCGGCTCTTGCTACGGATCGAAGCAAACTTTCCTGATCGATAAACAGCCAGTAGATGTTGCCCGTCTGCGCTCGACTCGCGCACTGTAGGAAGACGAAGGCGGAGTACGCGGAAAGGGGTTGAATCGTATAAGGGAAGGAGGTTGTTTATTACGGACAGTGCAACAGGAAACGTTGGACGAGCCGGCAGTCGTTCTCATCATTAAACGGCTTCGTCCGGTCTGTTGCTATCCATGTTAATTAAATCGATCAATGTGTATACCTATATGTACCTGTATATATGTATTCATATAATGTACTATATCCATATATAGACAATACGAGTTATATCAATCCATTTATATATCAAACCATTACAAACTATAACGATCACGGTTATCTCAAGGAATCGCGAGTCAGGACACCCGAAAGTTCGCTTCGATGAACAATAAACGATTAATCTATCCTTCGATATCGGAAACCCAAACGTCTTAGATCTTGTGCCATTCGTTTGTAATTGTTCGACGTTTCATTATTCCTGAAAATCGATATCTTTTCTTGAAATTAATATAAAAGATATTCAAACGTAAGAATAAAAATAATATAAAAGTGAAATGATATCTATTATCTATTGGAATGTAGCCCTTTGTGATATGAGATGGATACTAATATTGAGAATTTAACTCTTGAAATTGTGAAAAGGGTAAAGGATCGATTGGACAATTAACAGTGGTAAAAAGACATTTAACGAGCTAGTAATCTAAGGAAAACGGGTAGCGTGCGCACACACCCACACACACACACATGCATTCTTAGACAGAATTTTCGACGATAAACGTAAAGTAGTGCCGGTACTCACAGCCTTATAAGACAACTCGCCAAGAACAAAAGACAAAGGCACGGAAAAGGGAGAAATAGAGAAAGGTTGATGGTGATGATGATGGTGGTGGTGGTGGTGGTGGTGGTGGTAGTGGTGGTGATGGCAATGGCGAAGCCGACAACGAAACGAAGGGACTTGGCGGAGGCCGGAAATAATGAAAGGGTGTTTATCCAGAATTAGGTCCTCACTGGTAGAGCAACCCCCGTAGTACCCCCATAGTCCATCGTTCGCTCATTCAGACAAATTAGCCCGGCAGCGATCCTTTGTAGTTTCGCGATTCAAAGCGCGTGTTACTTTCTCCGCTCGCATTCGTGTTGGCAGAGCTCTTCAACACTTCATTTGGACAGACCTCGGTGTTTCGCCAAAAGAATATAAAGGACAGCCCCTCGACACCCCTTCGTTTTCTTTCTCTTTTTCTCCCTCTTTCTCTTCTATCGAACGTAGAAGAGAACAGTGAACTATCTCTTTCTTTATTTCTTTTTCCCTCTCTCGTACGTTAGACTATCTATGTCGAATCACCGTCCTTCGTAAACGATCGCCATTTAGTAGTATCTCATTGTGAGTGAGAAATAAAATAGGACAGTGAACGTCCCACAAAATTTTACTGAAACGAGTCGAATTATTTTTGGGATTGGATTATTAATTAAAAAATATATTTATTTAGCAAATAGAAAATATCTCCTTAGGACATATATACCTATTAGATTTCTCTCTCTTTCTCTCTCTCTTTCTCTCTCTCTCTCTCTCTCTCTTTCTCTACGTTCCACCGTTTTCCTCTTCGTTCTTTTTTCGTTGCCACCAACAGTACATTATCGTCGTGCCTGTAACGAGGATGAAACTGGAGGCTGATAAACGAGGATGCTCGTATTGTGCCAGCTGCGAGAGGAAAAACAGATGGTGGGATGAAACGATAGACAGCTTCTACGGAATGAGGGAGAAAGAGGGAAGAAGGGAAAGGAAGGAAAAGAGCTGAAGAGGGCTGTAAAAGCCGGCCGGAGGATAAGAGAAATTGGAGAACAGAAGCTAGGAGGTAACGCAATGAGGAAAAAAGAACGAGAGAAAGAGAAAAAGAATGAGAGAAAGAGAGATAGACGTTAAAGATAAAACCGTAAGGATCTACCTGGTATGTCCGTCGTATTTATTCGGTGCCGGCTGAATTTTGAAAGGAACGGGATATTTCAAACGGAAGAGAATCGGCAGACGATAAATTCGACGAGTCGTAGAACGAAACGTGCCTCGCGTCGTTATCGTCCGGTAGTGCCGGTTAGCTTTTATCATCGGCAATGTCAGGATTTATACGCCTCTTGATATATGCCAAAATGTGGTAGCGAAATGGACTTTACACATGACCGATATTCGAATCAGCCCGCAGAACGAATAATTTAGGAGAAAAAAAAAGGCTAGTAAATTCGATGGGAAAACGATCATCGCGTTCACGAAAATTAATTCACTTTCCGAAAAGCACGTAGGTCGAAGCGCGTTGTTTTGCGCGATAGGTAGGTAGTGCTACTACAGCCGCGTACAACAAAGTTTCGCTCGTTGCAATTACGAGAGAGAGTGAGAGAGCTCGCGCGCGCGCGAGAAAGAGAGAGAGAGAGAGAGAGAATAAGTGAAATCTCGGCTTCGCTCGTAGTTACGCGAGGGATTGGAAGTGTAATTACAGTTTGCACATTTCCTAAGTCGCATATCGCGTTCGGTCATGGTTTCGAGATCAGTGACTTGCTTTTTTTATCTTACTCACCGAGAACAAATTGCACGAACGAAAAAACTATACTTCTCGAAGATCACTCGCGTTTTCGTTTTCTCGGTGTCTTCTCTGAAAAATTCGTTTCGTTCTTCTCTTTAAAGACGGTTACGCGTGTTATTTGGCGTAGTGCCGAGTGTTGAGGAAATTCCTAAATAGATCCGTAAATAACATAAAGCGTAGAGAGCCAGCTTGATACCAGCGAATGGCTCGCGGTGATCCATTAATCTCGGGAATTAAAAGAAAATTAATTATAGTCGTTGCAACTTGAGTGGGCTCTCGTGATGGACGATGAGAAAAACGCTTGGATGGCAAGCCAACGAGAAAGAACCTGAGAGATACGAGAAAAGGATAAAGCTCGAGTAAACAGATATTACCTATCTACCCTTTTGCATTTCAAGAGACCTAAACGTAGTTTTCATACTTTATTCGACCTACTTTAACGTTGAAGAAAGGCTTATCTAAACGATGCATCACGTTTGCCTTGTAATAACGAACAAGATACAACAAAAATTAATCTTGCAGTGAGTATAACGATTTATAAGCCACATAAATAACGGAAGATTAACAAATGTGCTTGGAACATAAGATCGTTTGAAATATTTTTCAGTCAACACCGTTTCAAGAAGGATCGAAATTTCGCGCGTATTCGAATCGACGTAACGAATAGAACGAACACGAATCTATTCGGGAAGGCAAGGCATCTCTCTTCCGTTCATCCCTGCCACCCTCTTTCTAGCTTCGTCGGGACAAGTTAAATATTCAGTGGCGGCGGGTTAAGGATTCAGGAAGGGTGCGTCCCTCCCCCCGATGTCGCTCGACTCGCGCGCCACGTCCTGTATAAAGGAACACGAAAATCCGTTCGCCGTGAATTACAGCGATGGGCCGTCCCATTTGTTATCCAAGCCACCCCTGATTCCCGGTAATTAACTATCAATTCGTTGGATCGAGATTCGGACCGATAATGTCCTCGTGCGAGAAGGTCTCGCCCTTCAAACCAATCGGTTTCTCCTTCCCTCCTTCCGACGATTCCTTTTTCTCGATTTCATGGATTCCTCCAAGTCCATTGTTTATCGTTCCGTAATAAATAAAGAAGATAATCGTTCTCTCGACAGGAAATTTTTTCATCCTCTCTATCGAAGCGCTTCGCTTAACAAGAGCGATTATTTGTCGGACGTAAATAATGAAATCATCGAGAGAACGTATATATCGGAAAATTGAGATGTATTGTGGTCTACTGAGCGTAATATGCAATATTTACTTTCGCGTTACGAATTTACTACACGATTCTATAATCGATCGATCGATCGAGATTTGAAAGTGAATTCGATAGCGGAAGAATTTTTTGTTTAATCGAAAATATTATTTAACAAATCGAGTGGACAAATGAATGCGAACTAACATGAAAGTGTAAATTCTTCCTTTTTTATTCAATTCGAAAAAAATTCTAAATATTCGTATATTACATTGAATTCTTTCGTTGTATTTATTGAAAGCTCGAGTTAATTGAGGTGACTGAACAATCCAAAAACAAATACAAAACAAAGACTAATATAAATATGAATTTTTTTAGAAACGATACTTCTGCATGTTTGAGAAAGTTCTTATTAACTTATTTGCATCCATAAGCGGAATAATCCGCATACTACGATTGTCAATTATCACCAGCCGCGGAATATTCCGTTCGCGACGTTGTTCACTTATCACAAACCGTGGAATATTCCGTTCTCGACAATATTCTCCTATTGCCGTAAAATATTTCGTGAGTGTCTTATGAGAAGTATAGGAGGATTTTGAGGTTTAGAGATTTCGGGATTTATAGAGCATTATCATCAAGTTTTCATTGTTTTTCAGATCTTTTTAATCGCTGTTAAGATAATAAGTATTTTTTATATAAATACAAATTTTTTAAATAACTTAATTTTATTATTATTAACAATGAATGACGAACATTTCTCTGATTCGTAGTCCAGCGTGGAAATAAAATTATATTTCTTTCTTATTTCATTATAATGGAAATTATAGTATTAATTATAATGATGATTATAGTCAGAAGTATCGTAGAACGTATTAAGGACACATGAAATTCTCTAGTTAGCCACGCCGTATAAAGATCGTACCGCCCCCTACAAAGTTAGTCCCGCCCCCTATAAAGTTAGGCCCCCGAAAATTGAACTTTATTTTTTTAAACTCAGTCAGTTTAAACCCCCAAAGTTGACTTTATTTCTTCAAAATTAACTTCGCCCCCTGTCTAGTTAGCCCCCTTCCCTGTTTAATTAGTCCTGCCTCTTATTAATTAGTACCGCCTCTTCAAGGCTAACCCTGTCCCTGAAAAGTTGGCCCCGGTCCCTAAATTTGTTTTTCACCCTCTTCAAAGTTACCTTTGCCCCCTATCTAGTCAACTTTGTTCCATGTATAATTAGTCCCCTCTCTCTACACAAGTAGCCCCATCCCCTACAAAGTTGTCTCCACCCCCTACAAATATGACTCCACCTCTACCAGATTATCCCCGCCCCCTTGCAAATTGAAATTGCAAAAATTCGAAACCGTATTCGTCTTTTTCAACTCAGCAATAGCAGCGATAATGATCAGTATAATAGCGTAAATGGAAGTTTCGTTTGAAAACAAAAAAATCGTGCACCAAAAATACGTAATTTTGCTGCCATAAGTGGTACAACTAGAAAATGTATGTTCAGATAAATTTCTTACAATTACCGTTATGTATAGATCATTTTAAAGATTTTCACATTAATTAGAAAAATCTACAAACTATTTCTGTTGATTCATTGTAGAAATGTATAATATTATCTTTTATTTAATCATTAGACGTAACTCTTAAGATAATAATAAAAAAAAAAAGACAAGAATTATTGTTGCGCGATAATGCGTAATAATAGGGGTCGACTGTCAATTGAACGTCTCGGATGAATTTGTCGGCTGCATTTATCACAGTCGGTGGAATGGACAAGACAGTGCGGAGCTAGCACTGCCATATTATTTTTTCCCTTCCTCGAATATTTATCTCTATCCAAAAACTGAAAGAGAAAAAGAGAGAAAGGGTTGGTAGTAAGTGGATCGTAGGGTAGAAGGGTATCAGCCGCTTATTAAAAAAGAACCCTTTAGTTGGAGACAGGCGTCTTTGTTCTTTCCGTTTTCTTTCCGTGAGAATAAGCGATCATTAAGAACCGCCGTTTCAAGTGGAATCAAAGGCGCGAAATTTAAATAGTCTGCGTCTCTTTTTTCTATAACTTGAAAAAACTGAAACCTTTTAAAAGTTGGTCGATTTGTCTTAGAAACGTTCTTCTCTATCGAATAGTACTCGAATAAAACTATAGGGACGTTTCACGCACCGAACGCTTACAGGAAGTCTCTAGAGGATCGAGTCATAACGAAGGACGTACGAAAGGAAGATCGTGGAATGAGAAAGAGGGGAAAGAGGGAGGTGATAGGTGGATAAGGTCGCACAAGCGTCTCTTGATGTCTTGGCTAGTCCGAAGAAGCCATTATCCGGGCGGCCGAACGGCGAACCGTGCTTAGCTCGAAGCCGTTCTTCGGTGACCTCGATGGCTTTTCCTCCCGAAGCTTCCACGTGTAGGTTAATCCCAAAGGGCCTCTTGGTACTGTGGCGACGTTACCGAGAGAAGTGGGGAGAGACAGTCTAGAGAAGACAAGGTGGTTGGTAGGTGTATCCCGCGAAGTGGGTATCTATTAAGGAAGAGGTAAAGGATAAGGGGTGAGAGGATAGGAGCGAGCGGTTCCTTCTAAAACTTGTAGCTACTCGCAAGGAAGGAACTTTGTGTGAAATGCGCCTTGAGCACATCCTGCCGCGTCTGCTTCATCCTGTCTTCCATATTAACGCTCCTTCCTTCATCTTCCTTATTCTCATGCCAACTTTCTCCCTCCTGAGAACGCGAGAAGCTCGCCGGATTCTCTTCTTCTTCTCTCTCTCTCTCTCTCTCTTTCTTCTTCTTTCTTACGTATTTCTTGATTCCTCGTTAAAATCTTTGAGTTATTATCTCCAAGAGAAGTTACGAACAATCCTGAATCTATGTTTCAAATATAACGCGTAAGATTTGAATAATCGATTAAGAATAGTAGTTACTACGAAAGAGTAAACTTTAACATTTCTCACACGAAAAAGATATCGGAGTTTGTACGAAATACCAGTGTACCATTCTACCGAATGTCTCTCGTATTAATATTTGAAAATGGACTGGCTTTACTACTGGTCCGCCTAACGTTATTAAACTCCTCGTTGAGGAACAAAGAACGGTCTCGGTTGATCCTCGTCACTAGTTCGTCGACTTTTCACGAAACAATGGTTTGCGTACCCCACTGTACGTTTAATTCAATTAAGAAGCCAGGATTTCTCGGTGAATTACGTATGCCGGCCGCGAAGTGCAACCGGTTGGACAGAAGCCTAATTTCTCGACCATTCTCTGGCCAGTGGTTAGCTCGTTTCCGCCTACGACTGCGAAGAGATCGAGGACGGACGAGCGATGTTTGTCGAAATCAAGCAATCAACCCTACAGAGAGAGCTATACAGAAAGCATAGAGAGAGAAAGAGAGAAAGAGAGACGGAGAATAGAGAAATTATTTCTGGCAGTGCTCGTAAAAATTAAACTGTCCACTCTCTCTCTGGTCAGCCATAGCAGCTTGTTCCCCTTTTTTCTCTTTTACTCCCCTCACCTACCAGTTCTCGAGATAGAGTCGAGGCCAAGAGGAAAGTCCAGATCCACTTTGCTCCAGCGAGTTATCCGACAGTTTGTGTCCCCGATGCAATAATGGTTCATTTTGGTTGCACGTACAAACGTGGTCTTTTGTTATCCTCTTGCCTATCTTTTTTCGTATCCTACCATTTACCATCTTCTATTTCTCTCTCTCTCTCTCTCTCTCTCTCTCTCTCTCTCTCTCTCTCTCTCTTTTTCTCTTTTCTCCTCTCTTCATATTTATATATCTTTATGAGTAATTAATATTTCTATTTGAAATTATTTTGAAGTAGTAGATACAAGACGATAATTAGTCGGATAATTAGATAAATGAAAGTAGCTTCAGTTCTTTAGAAATTTAAGATCGTAAGAAATTAAGAAACTATAAATTAGTTTTTAATGAGCAAATTCTAAGGGAATATCACTCTGCAACGAGGTTGGTGCTAGTAAATATTCCGACATTGAAACGTGAAACATTCTATAAACGGAACTGCGAAAACTATGGGAGAGGATGTGATAGCTTATCTTACCTTACGAAAGTCGCGAACATTTACAATTCTACGGAAGATCATTTACATGGTTCCCTTTTTCTTAGACGATCTTCTCGTGACGTTTTAATCGACTCGTTGAAGGAAAAACGAAAAAGAAAATGAAAAACTGAAACTTTGAAATGTTCACAAAAGAGAGATCGGGAGTATCGCGATTGAATTTTCCGACAAACTTTCGACGTGCCCTCCTGAGAATATGAAGAAAGAGAGTGAGTGTTCGAGCTACGTCTCACGAAGAGCTTTAAGCGATACGCGTGACAGTTTCACGAGGTTCCGACGAAGAATATCTACTCTCTCTCTTTTTCTCTCTGTCCCTCTCTCTCACACTCTTGACTTTACTAAAAAGATTAATGCAGGCCGAGCTTTATTGTCTTGCGTAGTTAAATTATAAGAAAAAATTTATGTTCACTCTCGCGGGATCGCTCTAGGCGATGTTTATTGCCTCATAAATAATAAAGCAAAATTTGAAACGTCCGAGGCAGCACTCTTAACCTCCTAGTGCAATTAAGATAAAGACTTCGTTGGAAGAATTTAAATCGTTAAAGTACGTAGGTAATAGTAGATGCGTTCGTGTAAGTTCGAAGCGAATTATACGCAAATACGGGCTCATAGTAAATCTCGACGTTTCCCTATCAATAGAGTAAGCGTAGTACGTATCTGTGAGAGTGTAAAAAAGTGAGGAAAAGACAAAAAGCTTTGTGAGGCGAGTATTTATCTTTCGTCTCGCTAATTCGCAGCTTTAACTAGAGTTCCACGTGCATCCTGCCAAATTGCCCCGCGACTTTTCCGTCCGCATTTCGACGCTGCAAATTGTGAGTAAACACACGCGATACTCCTTTTTTTCTCCTACTCTCTTTCCCCATCTGTTTCCTACCATGCATCTTTCTTTTTTAACCGAAGCACCGATAAAATTGCGTCGCGATTTGAGTTCTTTCTTTGTGGTCTCGCTTACAGACGTAACCGGCCACGCGTAGAGTCGCGCACGCGCGCGGAGCATCGGCCGAACCGACAAATCGTATTTGCCTTCGGCATGGCAAATATCAGCGTGACGGTAAATATCCGTTAATCGAAACGCGCCAAGCAAACAGTAAACAATCGCTGATACGACGAGCGAGACGGGGATGCCGGTGTGTATATTAATATAAGAGAGAGAAAGAAGAAGAATCTAAAATTCTTCGTGTTCGTCCGTAAGAGAACTTCGACTTTCGAAAAAACGAAAGTTGGAACCGAAAGAGTTTCCTCGTTTCATCCAGTGCCTAATATGACAGGCGTTAAAAACATTAGTGTGTGTAGAGAGAGAGAGAGAGAGAGAGAGAGAGAGAGAGAGAGAGAGAGAGAAAAGATACACGTGGAACGTACGACCGGCGTGCTTCGTTTCACGAGTCATTTGTTCGAGAAGGAGTGGGAGTGCTTTGTATGCCACAGGATTCGCATAATGTGCGTGTGGCAGGTTGCCGTTTAGGCGAATGACCCTATTTACCCATCTGCCGTGGTAGAAGCTGAGAGTCATCTCCGGTCTATCGTAAATGAAAAAGAGGAAGACGGAGAGATAGAATGAAAAAAAAGATACGTCGAAGAGAAGTGGAAGGAAAATGGAAAGGACGAGTAGTTGATAGAGAGGGAGAAGAGAGAAAAAAATGCATCCACGACGGGGTAGTTAACTTGATTAATCGCATATTTATGTATCAGGCCACTTTACCGAACCGGTAGCTTTCTTCTTAAGCTCGGCTACGGTTACCTCCGGTCTCCTCTTAGCCCGGCCCTCTTCCATGCTACTCCAAAGGGAGCTGTGCCCCGCCTCGTTTTAACGTTGAAATAATGCAGGCGAAATAAGGTCGACTAAAATGTTTAGAGAACTAAGCGCGGCGCCGTGCCTTAAATCACCGCCCGACGACGTCGACTGTCTCCCCTTTCCTTTTCTTTTCTCTTTTTCTTTCCTAGACTTCCTTCTTGTATTGCACCCTCGACGTTCTCTCTCTCTCTCTCTTTCTCTCTCTCTCTCTCTCTCTCTTTCTATTTCTCTCTTCCCTTCCCTTACACCGTTTTTCATCTTTACTTTCTCTAACCATTTTTCTCTTCTTTACTTTTCTCTCTCTCTCTCTCTCTCTGTCTTTTTCTCTCTCTTTCTCTCTCTCTCTCTCTCTCTCTCTCTCTCATATATATGTATATATATATGTATATATGTATGTTTGTGTATATATCTACCTACCTACGTCCATCTCATACCACTTTGACTTTCCTCGCGACGAAAGCTCCGAACTTTAAAAAGCTGTGCGGAGTCTGGTACACGTTGCTATCTCTCTTTCTCTCTTTACCTCGTTTCCTCTTTCGTGAGGAATTAGCGGCCGGATTCGAAAATTAATTAAGGTCCTTTAGCGACGGAGTTTCGCAACGGAACCGTACCGTCAACGGACTTTTCGTCGTCATCGACTGGATCGAGATTTTATTTCCTGTCGTTTCCATTTGAAACTTTTCAAGAGTACTTCTCTCTCTCTCTCTCTCTCTCTCTCTCTCTCTCTCTCTCTCTCGCTCTCGCTCTCGCTCTCGCTCTATATCAAAAAGAGCTAAATTTATCATCTCAATGAAACACTTTTGAAATGAAAATTTCCAAAAATAACGAAATTGGTGTACGTACATATATCATCGTACTAAGTAGGAATCGTCGAGTTTTAAATATTTAGCTACATCGCGTTAGTGTTTATATCCTTTGCTCATATATCACAAATGAGGCTTGCACGTATAACGAGGTTTACCGTAATTTTGGTACTGTAGATGAAAGGACAGAGATAGGACGTAAAGTCGTAAAAGGATAACTGCGGAGGAGAACGGCGTATAACGGTCGTGTTGCCTGCAATATTTAACAATAAGACATTACGGCAAAACGTTGCTTCTTGCTTAACTTCATGACTCCCTTCACGAGCCAATAAAAGCGCGTGTCGCTTCAATGTTTCTAACGGCCACGAAAAACGTTCATTCGCTTCGTCGTCCTCTTTTGATATAACGACTTTCGAAATTCTTTAATGATTCCGTTCAGAGCGATAATTCAACTTTTGGATCTTAGAAAAGTTACGTCCCAGTACTTTGATACGTTGCTCGTGAAAATGTTTTACTTTCATTTATGGTCAAAGATTTTTTTCAATAACGTTGTTGACGATCGTTTCTTCTAATATAGTATCAAAATTGTATTCTAGTGAATGTTGTACTTAATTAATTAAATTCTGAGTACTTGATCGTTCTCATTTAAGTTGAAAAGTAACACGATTACAAAATAATAAGCATTTCAATCCTCGACGTTTTTACCATTATTTGATATGAAAGTCGAAATCATCTTGGTTTATAGAATTTCTTGAATGCCCTTCGAAAAAGGGATTCCACGGGAGATTACGAAGACACTTCCGAGACACGCGGAATCATCGTGCTGCTTCCCGAAGCTTCCGAGAATATCCGCGGAAAAGAGATTCCACGGGGGAGTAGGAAGATGAAAGTAGTAGATTGCAGTGTGCGGCACGCGTCGCTTAGCGTGGATTCCGGGACAGACGAAGAAAGAAGAGAGCAAGGTCGGATAGCAAAGGAATCGTTTAGGATTCCACACGGTATCCTTCTTCTTCGCTCTTCTTCTTTCTTCCATTTGATCGAAGGAAACACTTTTGTCACAGCTCGACGGATTTGCAGACAACTATTCAACTTTAATATTCTATTATTTTATTTTTCCTTTTCCTCATATTTATTGAAACTTTATTCGTGTATTATAACATTTCAAAAAAATGAACATTTTATTTTTCTTTCTTTAAACAAACTTGATCCTATGATCTCATTAAAATATTTTCTATATTTGTATGTAACTACAAATGTATTTTTCCAAATCCAAAATCATTTCTCGATCACAATACGGAAGTATCGTGAATCGATTCGTTCTCGGATTTGCGAGGGTAAAACTCTTGCGCCTATTTTCGGCATTGTGCCCGAAAGTACCTACACGTTTTCCTACACGAAACCATCTGATTTTGAAGTCGAATGGATATAAAGCAAGCACCTACCTGCACTTGACGGATACACCATGTCTCGCGACGTAATTTTCGCATATGCGCTTGAGATGCACTCAAGCCGACAGTCAACCTCTAGCTATCTAGAGTCGTCGAGCTTTCGCTTACGAATCGCGAGCTCGCGGTACGAATAAAAATGCCACTCGCGTCGTTGTCATTCCTTAAGCACTATCCCTCACAAAATAATTTATTAAATCTTTCCTTTCTCCTATGCAACTATTATCTAGTAACTTTCTATGGAAGTAAGGCTTCGAAGAAGAAACGACATCTCTTCCTTGATCCTCTCGTCCTTTCGTTTAACTTCGTAAAAATATCTAATTTAAATGCAGCTATGTAGAGGACACTCATAAAAAAAAGGGAGAAAGAGATAGAGAGAGAGAGAGAGAGAGAGAGAGAGAGAGAGAGAGAGAGAAAGGACAAGAAGGCACGTCGCATAAATCTACATTTTACTTGTAAATCGTCGTTGAATATAAACGACTGCATCTGAATATTACTTCGTTGAAACTAACTCGTCGACAAAGTGGCTTCCCGATAGCTACACCTCGGGAAATCACTTTTAATGATTTTTCCAAATGTTCCCAGGAGCTTCCAATGGCTCTCGTAACTTCGACGCTAGATAGATATAAATACGATACATGGATGTATAATGTGAAACAGTATCGGTACAATAATTCAAATGTTTCGATTGGCGATGGTTCTGTACATTAACGTTTCGATGCATGGCCATCCGCTTAAAAAATGATCGATTGCATTAAGAGATTTCTGGTTTAACTAACAAATATTTCAGCTTTATTGCGAGCGGGCCTGTTTATCCGTAAAATGGTGGGCTGCATGTGTAATGCATTGTTTGCGTAGTTGGAATATCGCCATGCACGAAATTTTGGCATGGTATATTTTATGCATTAGAAAAGTTACCGCGTATCGTGAGAACGGCGTACGCTAGCGTTACGGATTATCAATGCGCAAGTATAAAATGGTCGTTATTGGCAAAATTATTGATTACTGTTTCTCTCTCTCTCTTTCTCCCTTTCTCTCTCTGTGTCTCTCTCTCTCTCTCTCTCTCTCTCTCTTCCTCTCTCTCTCTCTTCCTCTCTTTCTCTGTATGTCTCTCTCTCTCTCTCTCTCTCTCTCTCTCTCTCTCTCTCTCTCTCTCTCTCTCTCGATGTGCTTAATTATCATCTTACAGTTCACATAAATTTCATCGTATGTATATTACATTCGATTGAATAATGCACTCATCCACCCTCTTCCTATCTATTCTAATTAAAAATAAATCCAAGCTAGCGTAACCGTTAAGTACCGTCTAACCGACGATTGCATTAAAACAAATTATTTAAGTTATAGCAATTCCGTGGCTTTCCGACGGCTAATATTCGGATAATGGAACGAGGTGCCTTCTCGTTTCGAATCGAGGTAGAAAAGGGGAGGAAAGATGCTATGGAAAGAGGAGGTGGTGAAGCTACGGTAATATGACTAAATCGAAGGAGAGTGTGATCTCCCTCACAATGAAGGATGACAATTGATAAAAAAGAATGAAATAATCGGAGAATAAATTCACGACATGACAATTTGCAAAGGGACAATAAAGACAATTGTATTAAAGAAATTATATCAAACGATACCTTAGGAGAAATTTATTAAGGATTACGAATGAAAACTACAAAAGCTTCGAAGTAGAAAATGCAATATACTCATTTAAGAAATAACAATGAACAGGAAGGAAAAGAAAAGACAAAGAAGAGAGAAATACAAGAGTCATCTCTCTTTCTATCTCTCTCGGTGGCGCCTCTATGGATACAATTCGCCGAATCGCTCTTCCGTTGTCGTGTGAAAGAGTGAGAAAGAGAGATAGAGATAGAGATAGTACGAGGAAGAAAGACGAAGGAAGCCGAGAAGCTCTAGTAGGTATACTTGACTTAATTTTCATTCAGGGCATTCCGCAACGGCAGGAATTTCGAGCCATTAAGCACTCGCTATCTTTCGCCCTCCCCCTCGGTGCCTTACTTCCACCCTCTTCGCTTCGACGTTCGCCGTGCGTAACGCAAAGGGTGCGCCTATAACCGCGGACTACGTGGTAGTTAGACTATACCAAGCTCGCGCAAGACTTCCTCCTTCAAAGACTCCCCCGTTCCGACACCCACCCCCCAAGTCCTACCTACTACCTTGGCACCCCCATCTCGTGTCAGAATTATTCTGTATAATTATATTCGTTTCGGAATGACACCCTCGGGGCTCGAAATTGAAATTGAGCTCTCTTGGCATCGCTACGAGGATAGAGAGAGAGAGAGAGAGAGAGAGAGAGAGAGAGAGAGAGAGAGAGAGAGAGAGAGAGAGAGAGAGAGAGAGAGAGAGAGAGAGAGAGAGAGAGAGAGAGACGAAGAGATCTTGCAGAAAGGAAGGAAGACGAAGACGAAGAGAAACTCCTCTCTTGCATTTCTCTCTCGACGAAAACGACAACGACAACGAATACGGTTTTCCATAGCCACGAGCTAAAGCTTCGTTCTTTGCCCTTAGCTCCTGTTTTTCCGCTTGCCCTATCCCCAAATCCGCACGTCTTAATCTTCCCTGGAATTTCGGTACCCACCCTCCGGCTATGCAAAGGACTTTCTCGTAAGGAATCAGATGCAACCTCGTCCGAGTTCTTCACATTCTCGATACTTATTTAGAAATTAGATTATCATCGATGAATCCTCGTTTCGATGCTCCTTCCTTTATCGATAATTTCATAAATCTCGTTCTACGTGCTCACCAATTCAATGCTACGAATTTGGCAATGTATTTTATTTCGTCGGTACTAAGTGACTCGTAACAGATAATTTATACGTTCTCCTATCGTTCGTTCAATGAGAAGTAAATGTCAAATATTTTGAAATAGAAGGAAAGAGAGAAAGAGAACGATTAGAAAAAAATGGCTTGCAAAAAGTAACAGGTACTTATATTTGTGGATAGAAAGATAGCTGAAAGTAGGAAAGCAAGGGTTGTGGCCTGATTCAAGATCGTAGCTTTTGAAATATATCGAAGGTTCTAGCAGACTCCAGGTATCTTTTATTTTGAAAGTACGTCTATTTGAGTGGTCAGTGAACCATTTACTCAGCGTTTCAGAAAGATCTCCTGCTAGAGAAAACAACGTGTACTCCTTGCTCAAAGGCTTTGCAAACTTTTTCCTATACCACTTCTTTGTTTTCTTTTTTCCTCCACTCTCTCTCTCTCTCTCTCTCTCTCTCTCTCTCTCTCTCTCTCTCTGTCTCTCTGTCTTTCTCTCTTTCTTTCTTCCTCTTTCTCTATCTTTTTCTCAGTGGATTTCCTTTCAGTTTGTTTAGCTGCCTTCGTTTCTTGCACACCCAAGTACCTTTACTACACTTTACCTCCCAATTATTTAAGGCAGTTCGTAGGTTTGTGTTACGAAGCAACGATCGTCCATTCGAAGAAGCTCCCAAAGAAAACCGATAACGGCTAAGTGCGTATCCTTGTTAAAACTACGTGCCAGCAAAGCTTCGAGTCCCACTGATTAAGATTACGAAATAATTTTTACGACTTCTAAAAATATCTACTTTTCTTTGTAAAGAGAGCGAAAAAAGTTAAAGAGACGAAGATAAACCTGGAATAAATCTAGTTCGATGATTAAAATAGCTTTCAAATCAACGACGTCAGAATGATCAGCAGAAATTAGCATAGGCAATTTGTGTCGGACTATAAATAACGTGTTCAGCATTATAATTTATGCGCAACGCGATGCCACCTATCTGCGCTCACGCCAATCGTATTTGTAGGTAGAAAGAGATGAATAGTCGCTTTAACTCGTTGATTAAGAACAACGAAACCATTTACAGAGATTCGAATATTTTTATTGTTTTCTCCATAATCCTCACTGAAACGAATTTATCAATAAATAGTGTACACGAGATTTCCAGCAATAGTAGGTACTTTAACGATGTCAGTAATTAAACGATCATACGTCGCGAATGCAAATGGAATCATTTTACAATGATACATTTTGTTCGAGTTACGTGTATACGATGAATTCGCGATACACGAGCGTATAATCGACGGTCAGCCGATAATGCTACCACATTTCCCGGTGAACGATATTCAACATTTTATGCGATCAGAATAAATAGTTTATGGAGCGTTCTATTCATTTTACAGAATACCATTTTCTATGTATGTATCAAAGTAGATAGATGTAACGTTAAACGACGCTCTCGTGACTTGAAAATCGATAATGTATGAAAACCGCCCATATAATCTATAAAATTCCAATCGTTTACAGGGTATAAAAAAATTAGAAAAGTCGCAAAATCTTCGTGCATGAAATAACCCTATCCTCCTATCGAGCACATCGCCACGATATTATTAATATCAGTCGAGGTTTGTGTATCGGTGAACCATCATAATAATTACGTAATAATCGATACGATGAGCCAAATGAGAAGAAGGAAGAGGAGAAATAATGGAATAAAATTTCGTAGGGTGCACGGATTGCAAAGATTCGGATAGTTGTAAAATTGTACGGACGTCTCTCTCTCTCTCTCTCTCTCTCTCTCTCTCTCTCTCTCTCTCTCTCTCTCTCTCTTTCTCTCGTTGATTTGCGTTTACGCGCAATCGATGCGTTTTTGCCGCTCTGCGTCGCAACGGATTTGTGTGCGGTCGTTACCGCATAGGTACGTGTCCCGTACCTACATGCAAAGAAAGGCATATATTCCTGCCGTGTCGTTCGAGTTAGAGAGAGAAAGAGAGAGAGAGAATGTGAAAAAGGGGTGAGTTAGGGGAAAGTAGAAGCGAACGAGAGAGAAAGAGAGAGAGAGAGAGAAACAGACAGAGGAAGAGAAGGCGAGTCCTCCGTCACGTACGAGTGGGATAGGTCCGTACGATATGCAGCCATTTGCATACATATAGGGTCATTATAAATATACCGACTCCCTACAGCCTGTCTCTCCATCGTCCAGCCCATCAGAAGCAGAGCCGCTCGCAAACTGTCCAATGGTTCCGCTTATCCGTTATTGTGCCACCATCGTCGCCGCCGCACCATCGGTATCTACGTTTTTACGAACGTTATGAACGAAAAGGATTTTTGAAATCTCATGGTTAAAGAAAAAGATCGAGGATCGTGTAAAACACACAATAAATCACCATAAGTTTTTCCCCAATTCCATTCACGTTATCTACTAACATATGATGGTTGAAATTAAATTCACCGCTGACAATTTTACTGATTTGGTAAGTGTATCGTGTATAAAAAAAAAAAAAAAAAATGTTTGGATAGATAGAAAAGCATGGTAAAATGAAGGATTTTAAGTTAGTAGACGATCGGGAAGAAGAAATTCGAAGATATGTTTCTTCGCGGAAGAGTCAAGAAGACTTCGCCGTAGTTCCGACAAGCGCACGTAACGATGCCGAACGATTCGAGTGACACGTGAAAAGTCCTAATGGCGCGTCTATTTTTCACGTAACATCGTGGACTCGAGGGGGATAGAAAAATGCGAGTGAACGAGTGAACGAAAAGGCACACACAACTAAAAATGCTGTGACGCCGTCCTGTGACTGTAATCTTCCAACTACCGGCGTTATATAATGTGAGCCTATGGTGCATCCTATTAACATATTTCCCGAGCACCACCGAGTAGTAAACTCTTTTTCACGTGTACGAGAGCACGAAACGGTGCTATAAATGGTACGTTGATGGGTTTGCACGAGCGTCAACGCGAGACGCGAGTTGGAGTTAGGGGTAGGTAACGCATTACAAATGCTAATGGGAAGTGCATAGTAGATGTTCCGCATAGAATACATTACCGTCTCGCTCCTCAGTCATTAGCCGAGAAAGTACGAAACCCTAGGGCGTGAAATGTAACTGAAGAAGTGTCCGCGTATATAAAAAAAAAAAAATCATTGCGAATGATTGAAAAGTTCCGTGAGATGGATCTGTTATGTCAGATCTGAAAGATCTTACATTGTTTACACGATTCTCGTTGACGATTCTGATATATTCGTCGGTGCTCGACACTAAAACGATGGCCCAATTAGAGATACGAAGCTTTCTTCAATGTCGACGACCGCGAACAATTTTTAATTAGGAGCCACGACAAAGTGGGAAGAAATAACGGGCACCGATCGATCCCTCGTCACCGAAACCACAGACCACCGCTGCCCGTTTCAATGCCCTCCTAGTCAACCAACAAACTCGACGAGGGAAAAATTAACTCGTAACCTGGGTGAGGGTAAAAAGGCTAAAGAAGAGAAAACGTAAAGGAGATGCTAGGTGCGAGGTATGCTTGCTCATGAAAACACTGAAATAAAATACATGAGTTTAATATCCTCTCTGATATAATAATAAAAAAAGAAAAAACTAAGGAAAAGAAGAAAAAAGATTTCAAGGGAACGTATTTTAAAGAGGGTAAAAAAGTGGAGAAAATAAAAAGGTGGGAGCAAGTAAGAAGGTGTAGAGGAAGGAGAAGTGTAGAGGTGGTAGGGCATTTACCTACGTCTTTTTTCATAAGTTCTTTAGAATCCAGACTGCCAAGAAGTTCTTCGTATAGTTATTTCCAAGAAGGAAGCATAGAATATTGCGCTTATTATTTCCTCGAGTGCGTGTTCGTTCGCACCCATGTATATATATATATATATATATATATATATATATATATATATATATGACGTATATATGTAAATGCATATAAACGTACACATTTTTGAATACTTTGAGCAAAATTGTAAGTCGTAAATGTTCACTATTCTCCTTGCATGTAGGACACGTAACAATACGTATGCAAATGCTTAATACATTACGCTCGTAGTATCCCAAGGAAGTGTCGCCAAAAGTTTCCGACATAGTCTGAAAGATTGCAGCAATTCGACGAGCGATCTTCCATTTTGTGAAAAGCTGTTAGTTACGCACATTAAAATCGATGAAGTCGAGTCTAATGAAAATGACGATATTAAACATATATTAAATTAGATAACGAAAGGCTTGTCTGATATCAATAAAATAATATCAAATATATCAATGTTGTATCGTTGAGCTCAAATTTTTTTAATTGCAAAAAGGTGAAAATGTACCGTCATTTTTTAATTAATCCCATTACAGTATCATGAAGCACGCTGAAGTAGTACAAGCTGCATAATCGCTCGTAATTATTTCATTCTTAATAGCCCATTTAAATGGACGTACCGCATTATGCTTCCCCATTCTACGAGGAACTTTACTCTTACCCTCTCCCGAATATATCATTCCCAGAAGCAAAACGGTGAGACTCGTTGATACGCTTTTTATCGATTCCCTTGACAAAGAGATCCTTTGCTAAGTTTGTCTATCCATACGAGAAATTATTGATAACGAAGGAAACGAAAAAAAATATAAATAGAGAAAAAGAAAGAGATCTGAAGAAGAAGAGTATCGAGACTAAACTCGTGAGTAGACGCTTCGCGCGCCCTCGGTCTCTCTCTCGGGATCGTCCGACCTACCCTCTCTTCGAGCGCTTCGAGCGAGAAACGAAGGAACGAGAGGCAGACCACCCCTCTCAGCCGCCCTCTCTACCGCCCACCAGCCCCTCCATCCGACAGACCACCCCTCCAGTTACCACCACCTCTTCTCTTGCCGGCGTCGTCGCTGCTGCCACCACCACCACCACCACCATCGTCACCGCCACCGCCACCACCGCCGCGATACATTGCGATACACGGTTCTTGTCTCCACGCTGCCTACCTACGTGCAGGACACGGCGCTCCAAGTCCACAAGCCCGCTAGCAGACACACTATTAGGACACCTAGACACACCGTCACCTTTCTATACCTCTTTTCTCGTCCATACACCTACCTATCGTCCACCCTTTTTAATATCCACCGTCGACACGACCCTCCTCACTTCTCATCGAGACCGTTCGACCCTGATACCAACCCCCAACCAGTACCACTACTACTACCACGATACAACCGCCACCACCACCATCACCACTGCTACTACTACTACTACTATTACTACTACTACCACCACCACCACCACCACCATCACTACTACTACCATCAAAACACACCGGTACAAAGTAGCAACGCGAGCCGTAAACACAACAACACTCTTCGAAGACGCACGCGTACAAACAAGCTACTGTCTACCGAAGAAACCGATTCCCTCCTTTTCGCGCTTCTTCAAACCTCGGACCTTTCGTCGCGTCTTTTACCTCGCTAAAGTGATTAATCGTACGTGCTTCGTTCAATTTCATTGCTGCTGTTAATAATAACAGTAATCAACGCCAAGACGAAGAACATCGAGAGTTATTCAGTGAATATTATTCAGTGTTCCTCGTTGATTGTGTTACTGTGACGTCTATGTGAAAGTAAACACGTGATAGAAATCAAACCGATTAACCGTTCAGTGAATCTTTGCAATAGGACCAGTGCATCTCTTTTCATTTTTTCTTTTCCGTCGCAACTTGAAATCTTTTGGATTCGACTTTACGTTATTTTTTTTTCATTATCAATGTCAATCTCTTACTTCAGTGCCTTAACAAATCAATTCGTTTTGTCTTTGAAACAGATAAAATTGTTAAAATTGTAGGAAAGAAGAGTTTTCAAACGTCAAACTTGTCCGACGGAATTCATCTCTTCCATTGGACTCACCTTGGCATGTAGGAAAAAATATAAAAACGAAATCGTGAAATAAGCTGTCGAATCATAAAATAGGGGTACATGAGGAATAAGCTGGAACAATAACAGGGTGATTCGATCGACGAGTTAATCGATCTTCAGGGGTTTTCAAGTGATCCCTAGCACGCGTCCAATTATTCTTCAAGCTTGTCGAAAGTGTCGGCAGTCTAAGTAGTATACATTGAAATAAATCGGACACGGAGAAGGAAATAAAGCCGTTTCGATATTCGCTTGAACGATTAGAGTTTTTTTTCGAGGAAGGGAAGGGAAATAAAAAGTAGAAGAAAAAGAAGTTGAGAATTCGTCGGACGATCGTAGCGGAAGAAAGCGGAGGGAAGTGGAAGAGGATAAATATTTCGGTGAATAGTCTAACTGAAGGTAGTGCTTGCCACGTGAAACTGGTCGCTATTTCGCCGGGCTAGACGAGCGGCAAAAGCTCGAAACCCCCTGGTTTCCCGCGCACAGTACGAGCGAAGCACACACAACTACCCCGACCAACCAACCGACGAGCCGAGCCGCCGCCACCAACCCCTACACACAACAACCCAACGAAGCATCCCCCACTCTGAATCGCACAACAGCCTGAGCGGAAGTGCTAGTCAGTCGGCGAGCGACCTTCCAACATTACGGGTTAGGTTCCCTCTTTTTCCGCCCGTCGTGTCTTCATCCTCGTTTGTCTGAACGCGGGGACAAGCTTCGTTGCGGTTCGCGTCAACGTGAAAGGGAGAACGGAGATAGTAAGAGAAAGAGAGAAAGAGAGAAAGAGAGAGAGAGAGAGAGAGAGAGAGGGAGGGAAAGAGAGAGAGAGAGAGGGCGATCACGCGAGAAGATACGTGTCATCTCGAGAAGGAGAGACTACGGGGGGTTGCCGTCGCTTCATTCATTTTCTATAATAAATCGTCAACCTGACGATTACTCTCAACGACATCCGCCGCAACCGCATTTGATACGTCCGTAGAAAATCAGGAAAGAAGAGAATACGAAGTGGAAAGTAGTATAACGAGTAAAGGGAAAGGAAAATATATAGGATAATGTCATTTTAACCGGATCCCTCGTTTCGCTGAAAAAAAAAATCAATGCGATATTTCTCACGATCGATCAGCTAGCAATTAAAGTGTATTTCTACTACTATTATCGATCATCATCGATCCTTCCTCGTACACGCCTACCGGTATATCGAAGTACAACGAATAGCGATCGTCTACGATTTATTATTTTCTTTAGGAACGCGTGTGTTACATCTCTGTGCGAATATAAACGATAGACCTAGAGATCTTTGGTTAATTGTGATACGACACATTTGCATACCGAGAATACATCGTCCAAGAGCCACCTGTTCGCGAGAGTGAAATCGACGATCGACGAGAATTCCGAGAGAGGAAGATCATTACGCGCGATAGCCGATTGAAATGGTGCGAGGATAAAAAAGTGCCGCTATTGTGAACGGGAAGGGAGGATCGCGATAAATCGTTGTTGTGTACTTGTTGAAACGCTCGAGCACGTTACTTTTCCTTTAATACTCCGATAACTGTTTCCTATTCGAAACTCGTGTTGGCGGTATAGTTGAAGAAAGTTTTCCACAGTAGAGAGAAATCGTAGTCCTAGCAAGAGAAAGATCGTAAACGCGTTCGCGAGGAGGACGTTCTTCGTACTCGCGAAGTTTCCGTTCGCCGACGCTTCTCACACTGCCTCTTCCGGAGATTGCGATCGGAAGTTACCCCAGCTCGACCACGTGGTTATGAGTAAGCATCAGAGGCGCCGTGACTTCTCCCGGTGAACGCACACGCTTAGCTGCTCGTCTACATTTCCGCTCAGCCGAACAACGACGACGACGTCTATAATACCTTTGCTACTTTTCGATATCGATACGCTTGAAATTCGTCGGATCACTTTTATCGCGATTAACAAATTTGTGCACGACTATTGATCGTCGAGCTCGATTCTTCGCGAATTTAATTGACGCGTCGAAAGGTATCCGAAAGATTCGATTTTGTCGAAGCTGGAAATAAGTAGAAAGTTTCATTAATAGTGAAATAAACGTAAAGAAATCGCGCGTAAGCGATCGAAGGTGATCGAGTTGGGAAGAAAAGAAAGTAGCAAGATCCCAGCCGCGGGGGATCCCGAAAGGAAGGAGGGTCCAGCTGAGGTGGTCCAGTCCGGCTCAACGATCGGTGTCAGGAGGCCGAATCAGTCAGGCAATTCAGGAGGGTGGGTGCAGTGGTGCAGTGGTTGCAGGAGGGCCAGCGAGGTTGGGGTGGCCTCGTCTACAGGCGCGTTGGCACCGAGCACACCGGGCCCCGGGGCTGCGGTGGTGGGCTGCCTGCTTGGGGTGTACCCGTGTTCTCCCTCCTCCACGGGGCCCAGGGGGCCCCTAACTCATCACCACCTTCAGGCTATCCCGGCACCACAACAAACGATCGGCTGCCGTGCCTGTTGCTGTGCGCATACCAATCACCAACCTCCTTCGGTCCAGCTTACTAGCCAACGGGGCGGCCTATCGCTGAGGGTAGCGAGGGTGGCGTCCACCACCTCCGTCCGAGCCGCCCCCTACGCCCACCCCCAGCACCAAGGGCTGGGGCAGGAGTGCAGGTAATGATAAATCGCTAAGATACATTCCTACCTTCACTTCGATACCTATATATATTATTACTACCCTACTACTATCATCACCAAATACTACTACTACTACTACTACTACTACTACTACTACTTCTACTACTACCATTGTAGTCACTACCACTACTTCTACCACCACATCCGTTACCACTCTCTTCGTCATCATTCTCGTCCTCGACGGTGATCGATAAGATAAAATCCCAATAAAAAATAATAACCAAACAAAAAAGGCAATAATACATAGTAGCACGTCGCAAAAGTAAGAGTAAATATAAAAGTAAAAGTAAAAGTTACAAATCAAAAATAACAAAAAAAAAAGTAATAAAAAAAACCACAACAACAAAACAAACACGATCGATGGACTAAAAGAGCTATCCAAAACCAAAAACGCACGAAAAAGGTGTAGGGAGGAGACGGGGGCATTGGGTGGAGGTGGTGCGCACATCCTCGGCAGCCCGATGCTGTTCGTCCCGTTCACGGTGCCCACTTTCCCTGCGACGCACCATCAGACGACTCATCCTGCGCATCAGACGCATCATCAACAGCTGCAGGCCACCAGCCAGAATCCGGTGCAGCAGCCGCAGCAGCTCAACCAGCTGAATCAGCTGAGTCACCTGAATCACCAGGGCATCGTGCCGGCAACAACCAATCAACCAACTGTACACAGCACCAGCTGTTCGCCGCAGCAACAAGCAACTACACCGAACAAGGTAAAGAGACTGCACAACCGCTAGCGTCCTCGCTCGACAACTACCAACTTTCGCTCACCGCGTGCTTTATATCTCGAGCGGATCCTTAAAAAAAAAAAAAGATTTTACAGCAAGTAGGTATGTCATTGACGTAGGTAATTGATCAGCTTAGATTATAGATGCCTAAGTAATCTTACATGCCGGATGTTACCTGGAACACAAGGTAGATCGTTGTACGAAACACGTCCATTCACGAATGCTGTGCTCGGTAGAATGCTCCTCAATCCTGAAACACGTTTTATCCATCCTATGAAGTATTCGTCTGTCGTGTGCGTTTTGCTTTGTACCGAATGTTGCCGTATAAAGTAGGTACACATATTTCCTTTGCTACTTACCTATAGTATTTGTATAGTTGGCTCGTATGTTAAGTTAAAGCGGTGATGCGTGTATGACTATGAATGTATGTATGTATGTATGGATTGTATGTATGTATTATATGTATGTATTGTATGTATGTATATATGTATGTATGTATATATGTATGTATGTATATATGTATGTATGTATGTATGTATTTTAAATACCCGTACCAACGAAGGAAGTTATCGAATATTTCGTTCGAATAAGGACCGAGACAATTTTATGCACTTACCGGCTATGTTTGGTTTCCTCGATCGGTCACTGTCATCGGCAGTGATTATAAAAATATCACAAGAACTTTAACAACTCATAGATCATTCATCATCGAGATAACGAAATATTGCTTTGCATCGCCAATAATTACGCATCACCGATTGCCTTTCGTTGCTTTAATTAGTAATGGAAAGAAATGAAATAAGACAATGCGTCGAATGTAATTTTATCGATTCAACAATTTTGTTATATCTAACGACAAGCATATCCTTACGCCACATTCGTTGGAATCTAAAAGTGATTCTTTCGGAGAAAGTTGGAATCTAAAAGTGATCTTTTCTTGCGGAGAAAAGTCGATATTTTGCTAGGATCGTTTCATATGAATATTACGAGCATAGTGTATCGACGATAACATCGATCCTGATGTAATACGTACTCGAGTATAATCGATACTCATTGCTACGTATATAGGTACATTGTCGTGTAGCGTATCGCAAAAGGAACACGAGCAATCGGTATCGATTGTAAGTCCGACTAAAGCACTATAGCGATATATTTCTTTCTGCGATATTTTTCGTTTTTACCAAAGAGTGCAGCCGGCGGCAGCCACGAACATCGAAAGAGTTCTTGCTTACCGGTATCGGATCGTTTCCTTCATATTTCTCGCTCGTAGCTCCACGTAGCGGGGCGCGCTTTTATTATCCTGGCGTGGATTCAAGTCAATTTTCTTTAGCGAGCCATAACTCGCCTCTCGTATCCTTTCGAAGAGAGCTTTCGTTGCGACGACGACGTTTGCCGTAGCGCGTGGTGACGGGGTTGGCAGCGAGAATGCGACTTAATTTCTCGAATCCTGGCACCTCGCGTTGGTAGTCCGCGTTACCCTTTTCCGGGCTAACTCTTCCAGCCCGTTTTGCGTCGATCTCAACTCCTTCCCCACTCTTTGTATCATTCAGTAAGAACGTCCTTACAAGGGACCAGCTCGACTTTTGGCGCCCGTTTGAGTATCCGACGAAAAGACGCATAGTCTTGTCGCGCGAGTTATCAATTATCTGGATGCTCGCTCCAGAAACTAGGTATATCCAAAAATGGACTGTTCTGTTTCATCGGTTCAACATAAAGATGCTCGCTTACTTGAGAAAACGGTAAGAATAATAATAATTCTTTCGACGTGTACGCAGAAATAAAAATCGTTCTTTTAAGAAAGATAGAGGATAACACTGCTCGATGTAATGTTCAACATCGCGATTCGCTGATCATCTTCTCGGTAGGAAATGGGGTATTTTTAAATTAGCAGGGAAACGCGTACGAGTTTTACAAAGAGATCCAACTTCCCGAATAGGATCCCACTCTAAGGGAAATCGAAGAAGGAAGAAGAAGAAGAAGAAGAAGAAGAAGAAGAAGAAGAAGAAGAAGAAGAAGAAGGGATGGAAAAGGAGAAGGGGAGAAATAGCAGAATTTCTAAAGCGGAGGGAAATAGCTGGCGCGCGTTGGGAGGAGAGAACGAGTAGAGAAGGAGCGGGAAGACTTTGAGAGTTGTTCGCGTAACTTTATTAATTAAAGGCCGTTAGTCCTTGTTGCTCGATACACCTTATATACCTGCCACGGTCGTGGCTCTCTTGTGCAAAGAAGATGAGATCCCTCATCCCAGTACGTACACCAGCCCCTGTTTCTTGGTGCCTCTATATCGATTCTTCTTCGGGTATCGATCATCGTCTCTGTCCATCGTAAATTCCGATGGATCATACTATAATTTAATAAGATACTATTACACCTTCGGAGAGTCGAATGAATCTTGCATGATGTCGTTGTCTTTCCTTCGCTTCGTTTTTCATTTATCCCGTTTTTCTTCGAATTCTCTCAAAACGAACAACGAACAAAACTCAAATAAATTTACATTAATAATTAACAGAAAAAGATCATCGAGAATGACGATATTATCGTAGAGAACATTAAGACGTTGAAAAACCTTTATATTCTGTCATAAATTTCACTCGACCTCGAAAAAGTTGATTTATTTCATTATGTCTTTTTAGGTATTTTTCATTACCAACCTTCGACACGATTCTCATACATTCATCAGCTGTGATATCAGAGCTTTACCGATCCAATCATGTTACTCCTTACACGATATTCGATTTCGTAGATTGTTCTTCTTCTTGTAGATTTTCTTCGATCTTTATATATATGTCAAAAATACTCTTTGCTTCTGAGAAATATTCTTTCAAACGATGGTCTCGAGAGAAAGAACGAAGAGTCTCGTGCCATGTCGTTGGAAAAAAATTAGCTGGTCAAAAGGGAAAAAAGAAAACGAGCGAAGGAACTCATTATGAAAGTAGCAGAGGGTGTAAGGGTAAAGGTAGATCGAGGGGGAGGGTGGGGGTGTTGAGTAAAGCCGACAAGAGAGGGATGGGAACGTGTAACCGTTTTGAAGGAAAAGGGACGCGAAGGTTGCTCCTACCAACGAAGGGATGACGAGAATGAGCGCGAACGCGAGCTGCTGCCTGTGATGGCTGGTTGATGCGCGCGCGCGCACGCGGCGAAGATCAAAGCGATGGAGATGATTTCATTACGACACGCCACTCGTCTACTCCGTTGAAATATCAAAAGAGTCGCGGCTCCATACAAGTATGGCAGTCGTTGCCACAGACGCCGCGCTGTAGGTTGCAGCATGCCGCCTCTAACTTTCAAGCACAATGCTTTTCTTCTTCGTTTTCCTCACGAATCAAATGAAGAAGGTCCGCTTGTTTTAAAAACGTCTTCATTTTGATCAAAACATAGAATATTAGATCGCTACGTATTGTTGAAAAAATAACGTTAACGTAATCATTTTTGTCAAAAATAGATGTACCTATTCTGTAAATAATATTTATATTGTAAGAGATATAAATTTGCATGATTCTCTCATCGTCTTCATTGGAGTTACAAATCATCGAATGACGAGTCATTAATTTCTCCGACTTTGAAATGAAACAAGATAATCATCTCTTTCTCTCCTTATCGCGAGAATTTGAATCCAAACGTAATATCACCGAAACAACATCGATCGATTGTTTTTCATAGATGTCGAAGATTCCATTTAAAAGAATTATTTAAAAAATATATTCATACGTATACATACAACAGAAAAATTGATCGAGCTAGGCGCGAGGTAATTTACCATTTTTAAACTCGATTAACTTCCTTCAACCAGGCAGATTCGACGATTTTCCATAAGCGGAACGGTACCGCAACGCCGAGCTCGTGCTTTCCGGTTTTCATTTGGTTATCTTTCATCGGTGCTCCGTATCGTATTCGTTAACGGGGCGGAGGAGGATGGTAGAAAAAGGCACAGCTATAGAGAAGGGATGGCATAGGGGTGATAAAGGGATGTGAAAGGGGGATGGTTGGCGCGATGGTACTCCGCCGATACGGGGAAAGGCTCTCGCGTACGGCTGCACCGCAATTTCGCGGGATTTCAATAGCTTTCTGATATCCAAGCTCTCTCTCTCAGATCGATGTGCAACGTCGTTTAGAGTTTTCGCGCGGTCATGGGCACGCGTGCGCGTGATGCCGACCGATAAAAAGAGACAGAACGTGGAGAGCTAGAAAGAGAGAGAAAGAAAGAGTAAAAAAGGTGCAGAACGAGACGAAGTGGAGGGATGGGGATACACGGCGAACGGGCAGTAATTAAAACGAAATTCCTAAAAAGGAGCAGCAGCACGCTCGTAATGGATACAACGCGACGGTAACAGGAGAGGGTGAGGAGGAGTTTCTCGACGAAGAGAGATACGCACGAGAGAGAGAGAGAGAGAGAGAGAGAGAGAGAGAGAGAGAGAGAGAGAGAGAGAATAAAAAAGTGGTGGGGAGGTTATCATAAAATTTTACAAATGAGCGTCCCGAAGCTCTCTCCCACGCGCTGGCTTACATAGAAGCCGGCGGGCCATGCAAAAATAAAAAAGTATATGGCAAAAGTAGAAGTAACAAAAAATGCCGAATAGCAGAGAGAGCTCCAAAGCGGCCTGGTCCCTCCCTTTTCGTTCTCGTTGCTACCCCTCGCAACCAACTCGCACCCCCTGTTACCGTCGTGGTGCTCGCGAACCGCAGATACAAACAAACAGTGCTTCCTACACGAGAGGAAGAGAGAGAAGGAGAGAGAGAAGTAACAAATGCCGGACATTTACATTTAACAGCGAGGGGTTTCCGAGACTCACTCTCTCCCTTCTTTACTCGTAACATCCCTTTCGTTTTTTCTCTCGTCTTGCACCCTTTCGTTGCTCGCCATCGCTAACGAGAGGAACGAGCATGCTCCTGCACGTGCGATGGTACTCGCGTTACGTAGGTACTGTGGTACCTACGGTTAGTATGGTATACAGAGCTTCTCGGCACTTGCAAATTTTCCGCTTTTAAATGTTAATTTTGGCGTAATCGATGGCACTCTGTCCGTAGCGAGGGTGCTGGACGATACGGTTCCCAGGGAGAGGATAGCCGCCAATGCCCTTTGCCATTTGTTTCCGCCCACTCGCGGCAGCGGCCGCTTTGCAATGCGTTGTTCCACCCTTGTTCGGCATATTAAGTAGGATGCTCGATTACCCCCGTTCACTCTAGCCATTCGATTTTTTTTCTCCCTTTTATATATATACACATACATATCTTTTTTTTTGTTTTTTTTTTCTATCTTGCTACGTTTCCTATTTTTTCATTCGTCATAGACTAATTGAACTTTTCCGAAAAGTGAACGGATCAATTTCATGGAATAAATTGAAAGGAAAATGTTAATCCTCATAATTACTGATCAGTTGCTATTGAATCTATTAAAATATAGGATCGAACGTTAGTTCGATTCGATAATTTTATACTTTGATGGTCAACGATCGTAATTGTTATCGAGCATAAACAAAACTCATAGCAGTGTGACGAAAGTCGACGGTTCTATGTTTACCGATCGATCTCTGTCTCTCTTTCTCTTTCTCTCTCTCTCTCTCTCTCTCTCTCTCTCTCTCTCTCTCTCTCTCTCTCTTGTGGACCATTAGTCCGTAAAGAATTCTTGCGGTTGGCCACGTCAATCCGTGCAAGCGATGCGCGCGATTGCTAATCGGATAATCGTCGTCAGTGAAAACATGACAGGAATCGGATATCTGCGAGTCGACTTCCGAAAGGGTTCGCCACGATACAGCTCGTTCATTCTCCCTCTCCCTCTCTCTCTGCGCGTCTACATTTTCATGGGAGGACGAGTGTCCAATTATTGTTAACCGTCCGATTGTCGTCCACCCCACATGAAAGTCGTACGATACGTCGATCCAAGGTAAACCGTGACATTCTGCTTAATATAATTAGTAAATATCGATTTCCGAAAAGCTAAAATGCTGCTAAATGAAAGCAAAGAAGAAGAAGAGAAAGAAGAAGAAGAAGAAGAGAAGAAACGAGAGGATTGCTAAATGTTTTCTCTAATGTCATTAGACGATCTTAAAGTGCGGCTCTCCTTGGCTAACTCGCTACAACTACGTTTAAAACTTTTCCTTCCTCTCCCTCTTAGAGATCCGCTGTATCCCGAGAAAATAATACAGTTCGTAGTGATATTGATCTCTCCGACGCGATATCATGCTTTCTTTATTATTCATGAAATTTTTCCGGAGCTTACGTTTCTCCTTATGAAATATATATACGAACGATATGCGACAAAGAATCCATCTTCGAGGAGCAACTAACGCGTCGATTTTCCCGAGAGAAAAGACACGAGTCAAGAAACTCATATTAGAACGTTTTCTCGGGTCGCTAGAAATTCAAATGCCTCGGTGGCTTGTAACTCGGCGATATTCAGTAGAATGAACGTGCGATTACTTTTCGTCCGTCTCGTTTGCCTTGCGAACGTATCCTGTAACGTGCGTTCAAAATTTCAATGCCGGGTGGTGCGAGAACAAAACACGCTGGAAACTGAAAGAGGTCGACAGAATCGCGGGGTCAAAGGGAAACGGCGGAAAGCACGAGACGGAAAGAGAAATATAGAAACCGAGGGAGAGAGAGAGAGAGAGAGAAAGAGAGAATGAGAGAATGAGAGAAAGAGAAAGAGATGTGGGTGGAACGACTCGTTATGCACGAAACGCATTACTTTTATCTCGACCGAGCCGAGAGTGGCGCCGAATTGCAATCAATTTTTTGCCTTTCTTCCACATCTCCCCGCAGGCATCGCTCATTCTCTTTCACTCTTTCTTGCTTTTACTTGATTCGTAGTCCAGTCGGTTCCGTTCCTTTCGGTTCCGTTCAGAGGTCGATCCCAGTGCGGCCCTGTAGCGGACTGCCCGTTCGTTCATTCGTTCGGGATGGCTGGCTGGCGTTACCCCGTGCAACTGGAATTTGCATCCCGGATCCCGCTATTTGCATTTCAATTCCGCGAGACTCTCGCCACCGCTCTATCGTCATCGCCGTTGCCAAACGACGGGTACAAACATAAATACGAATTCAAGGGTCCGCGCGACAGACTATACTATCTCGCATAACTTCGACGAACGTAGTCGGTACCCTTCATTAGGTTCGGTTTACGAACGAGACATGATTTCCTACTCCACTTACATCCACTCTTTTATCGTCTTTTATCCTCTTTATTCTTGCTTCGGTTATCGAGCTCGGAGATATCACGTTATTCGTGACTATTTAAATCAGCAATAATAAAAAAGATAAAGAGAAAGAGACAGAGAGAGAAAGAGAGAGAGAGAAAGAGAGAGAGAGAGAACAAAAGACAAAAACTGTCCAACAGTAAAGTCGATGTACGATAATGAGATTAGAAATCCTACCTTAAAAATATTATGTTACGCTAATGAACTTACGTCGGAAGTTAATGAACCGAGTACTTGGGAAAATGCGACATAACGTTCCGATGCATGCTGATAATAAAAAAAAAACCTGTTAATTGGCGATACATTAATCGTTTCGATTAAACTTTTAATTACGGCCAATTGCGTTAATTAATATTCGATCGATCGAGAGTGCGAGAGAGGAAGGACAAGTAGTCGTGGTAAGCGAGTCTACTATTGGTATTAGTATAGTTTCACTCTCTCTCTCTCTCTCTCTCTCTCTCTCTCTCTCTCTCTCTCTCTCTCTCTTTCTCTTGTTCTCCATCTCCCTCTTACCCATTCTCTTACTCTCTGCAAGACAACTGTAATAGTTTGAGCACATTACACGTTAAACACAGATCGAGCTCGAGCACTTTGGGCGATGAATCGCTTCTAAGCAGAGCTAAGACGAGAGAATGCTCTCTCTCTCTCTCTCTCTCTCTCTCTCTCTCTCTCTCTCTCTCTCTCTCTCTCTCTACCTTCTACTTTCTCGTTGAGCCGTTAGCGCGAAGCGAATATACTATTCGCTACGTCTCGACGTTATTCTCTTTCTCTCTCCCTCTCTCTCTCTCTCTCTCTCTCTCTCTCTCTCTCTTTCTCTCACTTTCCAGCAAACTACCAAACTTCGTCCACGTTCCCAGCCATCGTCATCCCTTGCTACATGCGAAGCAAAAACGTTAATACGACATCTCTCCCAAAGTCCACGTCGGACTATATTCGGTGATTTATCTACACAGATGAACGCATGCCTAGACACACATCAACGCGTCTATATACATACATGTGTATATATATATATATATATGTATGGGGATGTATATACATATACATACATAGAATTTGTATAGAACGGCTACGCTATTCTGGGCCGTTTGTAGTTTAGCATAAAAGCAACGCCTCCGAGATATTACGCAAGCAAAGCCACGACTGTCACGTGATAAATTCGTAGAGCCGTCGAAAATCTCCCTGTGTAGAGAGAGAATAAGGGAGAAAGAGAGAGAGAGAGAGAGAAAATCCTTGCAATTTATTTCAATATTCCGATTCAATATTTAATTCTGTTAGAAGTAGCGTTACGGTGAACGATCGAAGTCGAATAACGAGCTCGCGTTATCGGTATGCCTGCCTCGATGTAGATAAAAGAGTATTGATTATTTCAATAACCGGACGAAGAACAATATTCATATTTTTTCCCTCAGTGGTTTTAACATTGAATTTCTAACATTATTTATCTCAACAAAAGCGCCTGCCTGGTATATCGAAATTTTGTTCTTTTTTTATCGACGATCACTTTTCTCGTTGTACTAACGATATTTTTCGTTTGTTCTTATTGGCCAAGACCATTAAGTACGGCAACGTGCCTTCCTCTCTCCTTCTCCCTTTCCTAGCTGGTCGCACAGTAAAAAAGTTAATACGACTCGTCTCTCTTGCGACGTGTCCACGTTGGAGTACATCCGGTGATTTATCCAGGCTGATGCACGCTCGTAACCGCGTACGCCACGCCGGTATAACTAAACCCTTCGCTCTGGAGAGCCCCTAAGGCGATGCTCTCTTCGCCGCCCACCGTTAGATCGATCACATGTGCTTCCTCCTTTCCCCTCTCTGTCTTTCTCTTTCTCTCTCTCTCTCTCTGTCTCTCTCACTCTCTCTCTCTCTTTCTATGCCACACGGAGTCGGCCGATCGTGATCGTCAAAGGGTCGCTCGCTCGTAATCAGTCGTGCGAGGGCTCACGCACGTCCTACCGCGACTATCGGGGTCGTTAAACCCCACTCCCAACCCTTTCCAGTCATCCTTTACCCTCCGCATCCAACAACCCATCGTTCGTTGCAACGACATAACGGACTACTTCGTCACTCGGCTACTCTCTTACACTCGGTCGAATCTTTGGTAGTTAAACTCGTGATATAAGATAATCTCAAGAGAAACTATACGTAAAAACGAAAAGTTGTTTGAAACGAACTTTATCTTCCTCATTTGGATCGACGAAATGTACGAGCATTGACTAAAATGTGACTTTCTTTCCAATTTTCTCTTTTCACTTTAGAATCTAAGGATGTAGAATTCTTACTTTGTTTTTCATGAGCGTATACGTATAGGTTATCGGTAAAGAAGATTCACTTCTCCCGAGGGATTTCGTTCCTCGAATTATTGCTCGTATAGATACGAAGAATAGAAACATAATCGAGCGCTAAATTCTCTACCTTATTCGCTAAAACTCTTTCGGAATAGTATCTCTCTATTTCTCTCTCTATTTCAGTGAGACTCCTTTTTCCACTTTTTCCTTTTTCCCCTCTCTTCGTTCTTCGCTTTCTAATATTGACTCGAATCTAGCTTTTCTTGGTGGTGGAGGAAAAGTAGCACGGGCTAAGGTCGAGGGAGCAGGAAGTAGATTGCAAATGAGGGTTTCTGCAGTGGCTGTATTTCTTGCTGAGGTTTTTTAATCCCAGGGGCACCGCGATGTTAGGTCCAGCGTCTGTAAAAGAAAGAAAGACAGAGAGAGAGAGAGAGAGAGAGAGAGAGAGAGAGAGAGAGAGAGAGAGAGAGAGAGAAAGATGTAACAGAGAGAAGAAGCTTCCCCGTGCATTTCTCGTCTTTTTTTATTACGCTTTCTTTTCTCTTTGCTCTCCTCTTTCCTTCCTTCCTTCCTTCCTTCCTTCCTTCCTTCCTTCCTTCCTTCCTTCCTTTCTTTCTTTCTATCTTTCTATCTTTCTATCTTTCTTTCTTTCTTTCTATCTTTCTATCTTTCTTTCTATCTTTCTTTCTTTCTTTCTTTCTTTCTTTCTTTCTTTCTTTCTTTCTTTCTTTCTTTCCTTTTATGATGATTTTCTTCTAGCATTATCACTCTTTATTCCGCTGACCGTCCTCCTCGAATAAAATGTTCGTCCGTTACATACCGCACGTAGGTATATGCACATAGAAAATCATATATTTATGTCCTTTTCGAAAGAACTCGGGATGCTGCATTGTGTATCTCGCCTTACTTAAAGGCGAACGCTTGTTACAAAAAAGTATACAATCTCACCACCGACTATCTTTGTCGTCTCAGAAACTCTAAACTTTGCAAATAAAGCTGTGGTTAAAACGTAAGAGAGAAAAAAAATTGCAAAGGAAAAAGAAAGTAGATAAAAAAGACGATGACTAAAATTCGAAAGATCTCTCATCTGATTAAGAAGATTTTTTTGGTTCTGACAGTTTTCTAGGACCGATCGAAACGATCATATTTTCAACGGTACAATCTGTTTACGAGTTTTCCGCATTTCGCGATGTTAAGCTTTGTCTCGGAGATATATATCCTGGTTTGCGAGGACGTGATATCTCCCGCGGGAGAAGCCGAAGCACCTGCTTGCTCCCAAGTTGGCCCGAACACAATACCGTGCGCGTTGTGCTAGAAACTGTCCGCTCAAACACTTTGCTGCGCATCACCATAGTTGTCCTCACCCTTTCTCTTCATCCTCCTATTCCACCTCTTGCTCTTGCAACAATCTATACATACATATATACATTCATACATATGTATATATACATATATATTTATATATATTTATATATGTATATATACGTGTGTGTGTGTATATATAAATACATATATGCATATATGAATAATATATATATATATATATGTGTGTGTATGTATGTATGTATATATGTATATATGTATATATGATATATACGACTAGAGAAATACTATGTATTTCAACATATTTGTCTGAAATAAATCGGCAAGTCCAACAGAAAATTTCCTTTTATTTCCCAGCCGGGACAAAGTCTCCCTGTCCTAACAACGCAGGTAGAACTGTCCGCGAATCGGCTTTAACTTTGTCCCCTGATTAAACTTTCCCATTCGATTGAAATTCTACTCGCTCCACGCGTTATAAAATGGACTCGATCGGTAACCGCATTCTATTATACGATTTGAAATTATTTTAACCTCGCTACGTTGCGTTCGCTCGCTCGCTCGATCGCTCACTCGTAAGTACACTTGGCCTCCCACGACTCGATAATGGTATATTCGATAAAACTATTGGCACGCACAAGAGCCGTATTCCAATGGTCGGGAATTCTAGCGTATTTCAACGAGACAAACCAAAGCCGCGGTACGCAGCGTTAAATAATTGCTTGGTATCCGCTCGATTCTCGAGGGTGATTCGAATAGCGGGGGATTGTCCGTGGATCGAGCGAGGTGCTCGGAAAACGGGGTAGTCGTGGGTGGTAATGCTAGTGGTGGTGCCATCACCGTTGCCTGGGGTGGGACCGATGAAGGGAGTTTGCTCAAAATGGAAAACCATGAAAAAAAAATTGAAGCAACACAGAGAGAAACAGAAAAAGAGAGAGAGAGAGAGAGAGAGAGAGAGAGAGAGAGAGAGAGAGAGAGAGGAGCAGCGATAGAAGTGATGGAAGAGAAAGAGAGGAAACAAGAGAAGCGATAAACGAATCAACGGTCGTCGGCCAGAGGCTGACCGCCGACCGCGCCCCTGCATTCGGCACCGACGAGAAATTGAAAATGGAAATGTTTAATTGCCCGAAAACACGACGCCCTCTCGGACACGCTGCTTTTTTATACACTTCTACCAGTCTCTCTTTTCTTTCTCTCTTTCTCTTTCGATCTCCATCGAAAATAACAGAAAACGTCGAGAGTTGCGTTCGTAACGTGTCAGCTACTGGAAAAAAACTTCACTTCTTTGTAAAGGATCGAAATAGATCGAAACGATGCGATCCCGGTGCAAATACGACCGTTCCGTTGGAAACAATAAAAGTATGATCACCATATCTTCGTTTTTTTCTCTATATTCTTCCTTTTTTCTAGTTACGCTATATAGTAACGATACTTATTTATTTTATTACTCGATTAAATATTCGAGATAGAATATACATATGTACATGGAAAATAAAATGTAGACAGCTGATGAGGAAATTTTTTTAAGTTCGTTTCAAACTGGTTGGATGGGGGGGGGGCGTAGTTTGTCGCAAAGTTTGCATTTACAAGTAAATGTATCTCGAAACTATATTCATAGAACATCGCTGAACAATGAACGTTAGCTGAAACGTACCTTGGGTATCCCGTTCCTTTGTGGCGTCTAGCCCGTGAAGCCTCGCAGAGCCTCGTTATCTTTTTATCTGGTACTCGTTCTACCCTCTTTCCAGAAAGAGGAGAGCGAGCGTACGAGAAATAAAGGGAGAAGGAAAAAGAGAGAGAGAGAGAGAGAGAGAGAGAGAGAGACGGAGAGAGGGAGCATGAGGTAGAGTGATGAGTCGGGCTGGCGCACATGAGACACCCACATTAATTATTTTTCTTCGTCCTTTTGTTTTTTCTAGCCTCGCCACCTGCCAAGCCCGCCATTTTGCGAGACGTCACTGTCCGCCAGTTGTAGTGAGAACGAGTTCTCTCGGCTAGTCTCTCGGCTAGTTTTCCATCATTATCTAATAGCACGACCTATATGTACGATCGATTTCATCGCACGTTCGATGTGATCGTTCGTCGACAAGAAAATGTAACACGCTCATGATCCCTTCTATAAGTAGATACGTAAAAGAGAATTAATTTTTTTTTCTAAGATTCGAGATTAGACCATCAGAGAAGAAGCTTACTTCAAAGTTCCAACGGAGACGCACTAGGCCTATCGCGCTTGAAGAGGGCGGCCTCGAGCGTGTCTTCAATTTTACCTAATAAAATGGAACCTAGCGCCTTGTTAAGCCACCCTTTGGCGCTTGCTAGTAAATTAATGAGCTCACTGCAACACTACACCGTGCAAACCCTTATACCGTTCCAGACACCCCCGACCACCCTCCCTCTCTCTCTCTCTCTCTCTCTCTCTCTCTACTTCTCTACCAGTCTACTCGCTGTACTCGCTCTGCTCAGTCTACTCTCGAAACCAGCATTAAATCATACATCAGCGCATGGTGCGAGCGAGGCTGGAGGGGTGGGAATCGACGAGGAGTAGAACGTGGAAGGCGGAAGGGGGTGTCGCGTATCCTAGTAACCATCGGTCGGAGGAGAATACGGACTTTGACGGAGTTTCAAGCGGAACGGGTGAGAGAGAAAGCTAGTGGAGAACATGAACGCAAGTGGGTGAAAGAGGGAGAGAGGAAGAGAGAAAGGAGAAGGGAGACAATGTGTAGGCGATCTAACCATAATTAGCATAAAACGTTAGAATCTTCTAGTTGATAGGAGGAGTATAGTTCTCGATACTAAAACGATATCATATTGAAGCTAGACACAATACATCTCGTAACACATGTTTCTCCAAGTGAAACTTTTTAAGACACGCTACTGTGGCGACAGCTTTCCTCTCTTATCGTAAAACCTTTTATTTCGTGGAACGTTCTTTGCCGTCATCGTACTGCTCTCAACGTGGTGAGAAAGAGAGAAAGAGAGACAGAAAGAGAGAGGAAGATAGAGAGAGAGAGAGAGAGAGAGAGAGAGAGAGAGAGAAAATTGGCGAGAAGCGTGGCACGTAGTAGCCTCGTCGTAGATGTTTGACGGTCCAACGGGTGAGTGGTATAAACAGCGAATCGCCTGGCATCCATTCAAGGTTATATTTTAAGTAGTTTCATACACGTTTTCGTCCAAGCGGATTAAATCCTGCTCGCGGCTGAGTGGAAGTGTGTTTTTGCTTGAGCACACACGTTGATACGACCGGGCGATGTGTTAGCAGGGACGAGCCAGGGCTTGAGTATCGCCCGAAAGACGGTTCGGCCAAGCTCAGCTCGTGTAATCCCCTTTAAAACCGACAAGAATTAACTTTAGCACATCGCAAATTCGCGCCACATTTTCGCGGCCCTTATGAATTTAAGCGCGGCAGCCGGTACGCGCTAGGTGCAAAGGACTTTGGAAAAGGGTTCTCTTGTGGTCAGGGAGAAATAGGAAGAGGGAGAGAAAGAGCAAAGGAAAAAGAGAATAGGATGATAATGTTGGAGAAGGACTAGGAGTCGAAGGAAAACAGAGCGACGATAAGAGAAGATACAGAAGAGAGGAAAGGGAGATGGAGAAAAGTAAAAGTATACGTATGTGTATATGTGATAGAGAGAAAAAGAGAGAGAGAGAGAAAATGGAAGCACGATGAAATCCAGGAAGGTTTCCGAATTTAGGAGGCTCGCCGAGCAGAGGCAATGAAGTTATAACACGGTTCCGTGAAGCTCCACTCTCGAGAATAGCTCCGTTGGTTTCCGCTTCCTTTCCGCCCCGGGTCTTTTAATCTCGTTAGCACGCCCATCCCTAATATCGCCGGTCTCGTTTTCAAAGTGTCCATCGTGAAAATATTAGATTAGGTAGAGTAGTAAACGATTAAACGGTACTTAGTCGATCCCGAAAGATAAGAAAGGATCGACGCATAGATATCACGATATAGAAAATCGTTCGAAGATGATGGTATATGCTACGATGTCGATGTAACATCGTTCAAACATGAAATTTAATTAATCCAGAGATGATGGTAAACGGCAATATACGCGTCCTTCTCGTCAAACCCAACATGTTCAGTCGTTTGTTCGCTCACGATTTACCGTAGCGAACGTGGTTACGGTCGCCGACTATCTCGGCCGACGATCTATCAATTAATTAACGAAAATTATGCTTCTTGCTAAATTAATACTAGAGCGAGGCGTCGCAGCGCGTCAACGAACCACCCGCTTACATACTCGCTTCGTTTCGCAAACGCTACTACTCGTCCTCACCGCGAATTACCGGATATCTTAATGAGTACCGTAATTAATACGAACGCAGATTGGTGGGACGTTCGAGGTACCGGGAGTTAGATAACGCTTAACCGGAACGTACGGGCTTTGTCGCGGACGTGTACAAGATAACCGTATATCTCCGCTGTGAAATGCAAACCGAGACACCGACCACCGCGGACACCCCCCCCCTTTCTCTCATTCTCTCTCTGTCTCTCTCTTACTCTCTCGCTCTCGCTAGCTGTATTATCCGTGGACTGGATTGCGGTAGACCGCTACCACCCTGTATATAAACGCAATACCTATATATTTTATATATATATATTATATATATGTCTGTGTGTGCATGCGTGCGTGCGTGTGTGTGTGTGTGTGTGTGTGTATATATATATATAAAACATTTACATACATGTTCACAGATATACACAATTATACATACATAAATATATAATATACACGTATAGATAATCGAGTGTATATATATATGCATCATGAATTCACGGTACACGTGCGCTCAAAGCTCACGAGCGATGGCTCCACGCGTACCTCCGGTTGCCGGACAAAGCTGTTATCCTCGCCGACGATCAGCGTGATAAAACGTCGCTAGAGCTTGTGCCAGTCGAGTTTGCTGCTGTCCGTATAACGGCCCTACCTAATCTTCAATCACTAAAGCTCTACGTGGCCCTTCTTGCTATTATCGATGCTCACCAGCCATATGTCTCGGCCGCTTTGCTTTTCCAACTTTAGCATCTTGATCTAATTATGCGTATCGATACGATAATCTTTAGCGATCATTATTATTTTCTTTCATCTTCACGATAATAAAGTTTTATTCGTTATTAAGAAATGCCATTTGATAGGCAGGGTCCTCCTGGGATCAGAGAAAGAGTATTGTTCAAATTATTGTTTCATGTTTTTACATCTTCAAAAAAAGATTAAAAGGGTGAGTAAGAGTGAGAGAAAAAGGAAATATCTCCGTACTGCTTTTTCTTATACGAAGGATCTACTCGATCCTTATTGCTTTCTACTGTGCGGGAACGTCTAATAAATATTAACAAGAATCGCGGCGAAATGGTAATCCATGGAAGTTTCTCTTCGTGGATAAACCGCTAAGGAGATGCGGTTGGGTAGGAAGAGAGAAGAAGGATGCTGCGGCTTGAACGATGCATCGACAAGAGATCTAGTTCCCTGATGTCTTTAAAGAAATCATCTTTACTTTAAAATCTTACGTACGTCGAATTTGTCGCGTCTAAGATCGAAACTTACTCCAATACCGTCCGATAAGCCGATAATGTCCCTTCGTTTTTCGAAGTAAAAAAACCATGACGTTAATTCCACCTAAGCCTCTTACGTTCTGGACGCCTACCAAAAACACTTCACCGATCGCGTGGCTAGTTGGACGTCCTTTTTCACGAAGGACACGAAATCTCTTAGACTTTTTACGACGTACGAGCTTGGTCCTGTGAGCCATTCGCTTCGCGCTAGAAACCTCTCTCTCTCTCTCTCTCTCTCTCTCTCTCTCTCTCTCTCTCTCTCTCTCTCTCTATCCTCCCCTCATCCACCCGTTTTCCTTTACTGCGCGTTTCCCGGTCGTTTCTCGCTCACGGAAATGGAATTTCCGAGTAGAGTCCTACAAAAATTGATTCGTTTAACCCGCTCATTGTACCTAACAAGATCCGACGAGTAGTACAGGCAACGACGACGATGACGACAACGACGGGATCCCATCGAGCGGGAAAAGGTCCGAGCGACGCTGCCGGCGATGGCGATGGGGGTTCGCCGGAATAATCGTGCGTCTCGCTTTCGCCACCGAATCTGGAAGGGCGAAGGGCACGGGGCCGAGCCGAACGGAGCAACGCAGGACAGGGCTATTCTAAGGGCTCGAGATTACAAGCCATTGTTCCCGTCGCACCCTTTGTCTCAAATCCACCCTTCCACATCTACCACACCACCACCTCCTCCTCCTCTTCCTCCTACTACTACTACTCGTTTCTCTTCCTTCTCCTCTAAAACCCTCCGTTTCCCACCGTCGCTTCGTCCTTCTTTGTATTTTTAATTCGCAACTTTGTAACTCTGTCTCTCTCTCTCTCTCTCTCTCTCTCTCTCTCTCTCTCTCTCTCTCTTTCTCGTTCTATCACATTGAAAATCTCGCCAGCAGCCTACACCATCCTTATCATAGCGGCCATACTTTCACAACCGTGGCATCATCCGAACCTCGATTCAACCCCAAGAATAGATATCCTCCTGTTCGACCTTCATCAACGTTCGTTTTCACCGCGATTACTTGCCCTACGGATCTCGTACAGGACGTTGCTACATCTTTCTTCCTACCCTCGGAAACATGTAAATTAGTACGGACTTCGTCGAGCAACACCAACAGAATTAACTTACAATGATATACGCGTCGACAAAGGGGGAATGTAATTGAACCAAATTAAAGAAAGAAAAATCTCACGAGCATAAAAGAGAGCTAAGGGTCAAAGGCATTGAACTTTCTACCAGAGGCTGATACTCGACAGGCTCGTTCGTATCTTCTATTCAAGACCAACTGAGTTCTTTCACCATGAAGATCATTCATAGTGGTAATAGTACACTGCTACGCAGTATAGACGCAATTAACAAGGATTTAATAGCATGAGATCTTCCGTATAATTACAAGACCATGGCGGCTCTGCTAGGAGTTTACACTCGACGAGATCCTCGCGGATCGTTGAAGGACGACGAAAATCCATTATAGATAACGAGAGATAGAGATGTAGACAGAGATAGAGGGAAAGAGAATGACAGAGAGATCTACGAGAGGATGGAAGGCAAGTTGTAGAATGAACAGAGAGAGAAACGGAGGATCAGTAGGAAAGGGAAAGACATAGGTCTGGGCCGAAGGAGTCGAGGATAACTCGGTGGTATCCGAAGTAACGTCGAAGAGCCAGCATACGAAGTGCCAGGATACGCCTCCTCCAAGGATTTGCGGAACGATTCTCCACTACGACTTTGAAGTCGTTGGATAAGAGAGGACCCAATGAGACCCGTCTCTCTCTCTATCTCTCTTTCTCTCTTCCTCCCTCTCTCTCTTTCTCTCTCTCTCTCTCTCTCTCTCTCTCTCTCTCTCTCTCTCTCTCTCTCTTTCTCTTTCTCTCTGTCTGTATCTATCTATCGTCGGTAGTAAAATGACGATACTAAAGTAAAATAGATATCTTCGTCGTTTCTCGCAATTGAAAACTTTTAGTAAATGCGAACCATTCGAGTAAATACGATCCACTTTCTAAATTTATATCACTTAACAACAGTTCCTTCCCGAGAACTATCAATTATCAAACAGAGATTAAAATCATCTACATAATATTACGAATATGAAGTAAAAGAAGTTGCTTTCTATTTTCTAGGGTAGAAAGAAAAAGAAAATGGATATCAAGTTGGTCTGGTTTTTCGTACCAGCCGATAGTCCGATTAAAACCGACTCTAAAATCCTATCCCAACTACCCCCGAACAAGACCGTCCCTTAAAACCACCAAATCGTGGCCATTTCCTTTTATTGTTCGGGACACCATATGCATAGCAATAACTATGGCCTCCTCTTCGTGGACCCCCACGAAGCAACACAGCCCTCCGAAACTCTTTTGCCAAGCCCCAAGCTGACGACCTCGTCGGCTACTCTGGCTTTGATAGAGTCAGCAACCATTCTCCGCATGTTTCGCTTTTGCCTGATTTCTCTGACATTTTTTTTCTACCCTTCTTTCTCTCACACAACGACGACGACGACGACGACGACGACGACGTGAAGTAACGATCCACTGAAGTATTCGAAGCTCGAGGGTCGGCTCTTCGAGTTTAAAAGCACGGATAGGCTTTAAACACGCGTCGTTGAATGCGGATCCAAACGGAGTGGCGCGTTGTTACGTCCTTTCACCGACAACGACAAGCTCAAACAATACGATTACCATAGCTAATTATAATAATGGAAGAGTCATATATAAACGTTATGTAAAGAATAATTCGTTAACTTCTTTTTTCTCCCCTGTGACGTATACATTAACGAGAATGAATAAAGAATGATATTAAGAGGATTTTAAGGTTTTATCCACAGTTACTTATCGAATTTCTTCTGAAAATAGAGAAATCCAAAGGAAAATAAAATCCTTTCATTGAAGATCGTTCGATCGAATCGTTTTATAACTTACAAAGTCGGCGTTCAGCTATCGCTAAGCTGGGATATCTTCGTTCCTTGGTATCTCATAATGCTATCTCCAGTCGAATAAGACGACAAAATGTTACTAAAGCGATTAAGAAGGAGCAATGGGTGGATTTGAAACCTGGAAATCCGTGCGTGCAAAGGCTAAACTCTTGGATACATTAGAATCAGTGAATTAACTAAGAGAGAAAGACGAAGAGAAGGAGAAACAGAGATAGTATATGGTGTCTCGGCTTTCATTGGTGCAACAGCGTATTGGCATTACAGCGATAGTCAGGGAAAGGACTCGGGAACACGTGTAAAGCAAGGTGCGTGCCACCAGCTGTCTGACAGTTTGGCATGTTGCCTACCATTGCCTATGCCATCACCTATGCCAATGTATCGACGTCCTCTTGCTATCGTGTCGACACTATCGTTACGGTGTCCGCCGTAACACTTTCGCGTGCATGCACACGGGTTCAACGTTGTGTCTCTGCAAATCGGTCAAATCGTTCTACGTACCGTGTAATATACATAACATTGATGCGTCGAGTTTACGCGGCTGGCCTACTCTTGCTATAATGAGTTCACGATTTCACCTCGCTCGCGAATAATCATATTGATTTATGAGCTCTGAAATTGAGCTGAAAGCACGTACAATGATCGGGAATGTATTATACGTGTGTGTATTTACGTCGTATTGTCGAAAATCGAGATACAAGAAAATAGATAAATTTATGTAGGTATTATCAAGGGACGCAACGTGTCCATCATCGAAATTTAACATGTCACGATAAAACGATAAACAAATAATACATCTATATCTATATTTGATATAAAATCCAGATTGAAAAGGAAGATATTTCGAGGAAACAAGAAAGAGGAATACAGGAAGAAAAGAGATCGAATGATCGGAAGGTCGGCACGTGACATCGGCTATAAACGATCGCTGTGAGAACATCTCGTTCACCTTCTCAGGGATTCGAAGGCGTCACGACGACGACGACGACGACGACGACTACGACAACGACGACAAAGGTGTCCGCGTTGGAATCCTATGGGAAAATTATCCTTTTTGCCATATCCAAGAACACGATATTGTGAACCGCATGATATCTCCATAGCGGTTGGGAAAATCGTTTGGGACGATTTCGTCTATTTGCAATAACAGTTCGGTTGGCTACGGTGAACGAAAGCGGAAACACGCGCGTTCTCGACGACTACGACGACTACTACGATGGCGACGATGGTGTAAAAGGTCGTGCACGGATTCAGTTTCGAAACGTGCTTCGTGCCCCCACCGGGATAACCTTTATTTTACGTTGCTCGTACGAATGCAAATTAGACCGACGTCGCGAGCTTAAACAACAGGACAATAAGAGAGGAAGCGTAATGCGCCAAGCGTATTGTAAAAGCGAGACGACGCCGCTGTTCGCGAGATTACAACGAGTGAGTTCGCCAATTGCATCCACCCGATATAACGTAGGATATATTTCAATCGTCTAGTTCGCTTATGAAACGCACATGGCAACGAGCCTCACCGTTTCTCGAACTTCCATTATGGTTCCGTGTGTATGTGCGTCGGGAAATAAAATGAATTCTTACGAGTCGAATAAATGAGAAACGAGTCGTGTTTCATAATTATTTTCTTTCGAATTTCCAACCCCAAAGTTCGACTAATCGAATAGAAAGTTTTAATCGAGACGAATCCTGTTCTTTTTTCGATACGAATGAAAGAAAACTAAGGGGAGGAAAAGAAATAACGCGTGTATTTCCGAGGGTGGTAGTAAAGAAGAGGAAAAAGAATAAGAGGAAAAGACGAAAAAGAAAAAGAAAAAGAGAAAGAAATTCAGCACAGCGTGCTAGTGCCATCGTACTAAGAACTACATGATCCGTGGTGGTCAACGTTCCGTAACGTTATATCCATCCCATATGCTTCGGAGCCAGTATATCTTTTGGTACATGCCAAGAGAGTTAACCTTGAATAAGACGACGACTATTCGGCATCCTGTTTGACTTTCTTTTATCTTCTTTTTTTCCTTCTTCTCCTTCTTCTACATTTAATACGAACTCGGATTCGTAGTTGTACGTACTATGAAGTCAGATGCAATATGAAAGAGAACTTTTTCAATCTTTAATATTGAAAAAACGATCATTCGCCATTCTTCGATTCGGTCTATGAAATAAAATGTTTTCCAAAATGGCAATTAATTTTTTATGTACGTGACCAATCGAACGTTACCGAAAGTTCCGAAAAGAGAAGAGAGCTTACGTTTTCGCAACTTTCGTTCGGCGATGAAATATTTTTCGAAGGGAGGAGCCACCTGTGAGAAGATAGTAGAGAAAAAGAGAAAGAGAGAGAGAGAGAGAGAGAGAGAGAGAGAGAGAATGAAAGAGGAAGAGAAAGAGAGAGTGAAAGAGAGAGAGAAAGAGAGAGAGAGAGAGTAAGTACAACAGTTGATGTAGTTGGAGAAGAAGAAAGGGAGTGCGAGAGAGCTTATCAAGAGCTTTAAGTTTCGCTCGCGGAAGCAGTCGAGTGAGAACGGGCGGTCGTCGGCTTAATCCTGTATTGTAAACTAGACGGCATACAACGACAAGTTTTCTACCGTGCACGGCTCTCACTCCCTATATTGCCATTCTCTCTATCCTTCTTTCTATCTCTATCTCTCTTTCTCTTAAAAGATAGGTACAGGTTAATCTGTCCCCTGAGAATAACTCGAAAGCCCGAAGAAAAGTTTCGATGAGTACTTTTTTCTTTTTTTTTCTTTTTTTCTTTTATCATCATACGACATTCGATTCTTTCTTCTTCTCCTATAAAAATTATTAACAATAATAATAAATATTTTCTTCAAAGACTCCCAAGAGTTTAACGATCAGCTTTGCGATCCAATATTGTAAAAGAGAAGAATTCTCTCGTGTGTCTAGCTCGAGCAACTAAAAATTGAAGGAAATTGCAAATTTGTTTTATGTAAGTACCTTTAAGAACATAGAGCTTTTTGAATATTCGATCACATTTTTATGATAAAATCCGTTGATGCATGGCGGATTCGTCTACGAAACGATACTATCGATTATCAATACGTCGATCGCATAAGTCGAGGAAGCGACTTCCCGATTCCTTCGACGGTACCATGCTGCTTTTAAGCGTCTGATACCGCGCGAAGCGGATCGTTTTGTTCGATATTGAAAGCCGTCTCTTGACTGGGTAAAATTCAAATCGACGGAATCTTAAAACATCTTCGTCGTCCTTATTTTATTTCTACGGTAAATTTTTATGCGGAAATAAGATTCTTGCATTTCCCTGTTATGAAATCGTTCAAACATTTCGTATTCGTAATTTCTACTACTGGTTGGGAAAAAATGGAAAGATAAAAAAAAAAGAAATAAGAAAAGAAGTCAAAGATTTCGAGCGAGTAGTCATTTAGTAGAATGGCTCACTTTTACGACTCGCTAAGCGTATATCCTCTTGAATTCGTTGCTTATCATGCAATAAATGTATACTATTCAAGAAAGGGTAGTTTACCTGGGAGTACTGTAGCGATGGGAAAAGAGCACGCTGGATGCTGGATGTTGGATGCTGCCTGCCGTTACTACTCTTCCCTCGCTACATCTCCGACCCAGCCACGAGCCCAGGCTACTTTCATACATTTATTTATGAAAGGCTATGAATAAATGGATGCTAGCCTTTCTCTCGCGCCTAGTGTTTCAGAAAGCTGATATCGTGTTGTTACCACACAGACAAACCGAATATAATGGCTGTACCGGGAGTACCTTGTCAAATTCATTATCCCATTTTGAGATCTCTACTTTTAGCTGGCCTTACTTCGACCATCTTCCGAGACTCGTAAGTACGTCTCGCGATGTAACGGAACGGAATATTGTCGAGATTTTTTTTTTTACGAGAGTATAGACGAGCAAGACTTTTGTTCCATTTTCTGTAATATAAACTAAACGAAATTTCGAGATAGTGACAGTTGATCGATGATCCTTGATCTGTCCAACACAATTTTTCTTAACAATTATCAATAGTGATGAAAAGATAAGATTATAAAAAAATGCTCTTCTAAACTAGACATAAATGTTAAAAGAGATCTATAGAGATCTCAATGACAGTCGTTCAAACGACGAACGGTCAAAGAAAATATTTCCTATCTCTTTTCCAGTTGGCCTCATTTGAAAAAGGTCGAAAAGATTGTGTGCCCCGACACCTTACTCCCAGTTACAGTCGGATAGATACGAAATTTAAACGTTGAAATGAGAAAAATAAAAAAAGATATATATCGAGAGAGATAGAGAGAGAGAGAGAGAGAGAGAGAGAGAGAGAGAGAGAGAGAGAGAGAGAGAGAGTCAGTGAAGAAAAAGATAGGAGGGTTAAAAGTGAAAGCTTAGGGATGAACGCAAGGGTAGGTAGGGCATGTAATTAACGAGTATTCTCAATAAGACGTCTGACGAACGAAAGAGAGAGAAAGAAAACGAGGGGAGAAGCGACGAAGCTCACCGAACGTTGCAACTCGCGCACTCACCTGTTAAATAAAATACATTTAAATGCCGGCGGCGCGTTGCCGCGCGCGTGAAAACTATTGATCCCCCTCTTCCTGTACGTTTTCATCTCTCTTCTTTCTTCTACAGGCTTTCGTTTCTTCCTTCTACTCAGTGCGGGAGTCTCGCTACGGGGCAGCTTAATGAGCGTCGCTCGCGTCTCGTTGGAAACCAGCCGGTCCTTGGCTCTCTGCTCTTTTTCACATCTCCCACGTCTCCCTCCGGCTCGTTTCTCTCTTTAGTTTTCTTTTCTCTCCCTCTCTCTCCCTCTTTCTCTTTCTCTCTCACTGTCTCTCTTTTTTCTTCTAGAGCATGGACATGCGCGTGTCTGAGCAAATGTGTTAATCGACATCATAATTATGATTTATTCTAAACATCAAAGCTTGACCACTATCGTATAGAGTTCGGTAAACAAAACGGTATAACGTGCACGTATTTATGTTATTTTTTACGAAAAGTACAAACGGCGAAAGGGAAGAAGCTTGACGTGCAACGAATGAACGAACGAACGGTCTTACGGTATTCATTACGAAACAATGGGCGTGCTACGGAGGCAGAAAGAAAATGAATTACTAGTAAAGGATCGAGAGATCCTTTAGCGTATACGAAAGAAAGCTCGATCTATTCACGAAATTAAATAGGGAAGACTTTTAAGCCGCGTGCTTTACTCGTCGGGAGTTTTTGTACGTCGGCGAAGTTCGAAAAAGAAAAAAAATTAAAAAGACGAAAGAAAGCGAGAAAAAAGTAAAAGAGCAAGAAGAAGAAGAAGGAGAAGAAGAAGTAGAAGAAGAAGAAGAAGAAGAAGAAGAAAGAGAGAAATTCTTTAAATCCGCGGATTGTCTCGGTTGTAACTGAAACGTGATAAGCCGAGATCTCCCCGTATATTTTTTTTCTTTCTCTCTCTCTCCCTCTCCCTTCTCTCTCTTTTTTCTTCGAAAAGAAACCTATAAGACTTGGCGAAGCGAACGTGCGAAACAGTCGAAACGGAACGAAAGCTGTACTTCAATTTGTGGACCGACACACAGAAGAAGCTTCGCGACTAACAGCTTGCGAAGGTGGTCGACTCGATGAAAGGGGAAGCTTCCGGCCCTTTCGTACGGTCAATCGGCATTGCATTCACGTAACACCTACGGTACGGTCCTACGGTTGCTATCCATCTTTTCTCTTTTTCTTTCTGTTTCTTCTGTCATTCGACATTCGACGTTATTTCTTTTTAGTTTATTTTATTTATGTCGATAGATCCAAACGGCCGACGAGAATTCCTTCGTGGCTACGAAACTACATCTTCGACTATCTTCTTATTCTTCTTTTCGTTCAGTACCTTCCGTTCGTGTCTCTGCCGCTTCTACTCATTCCGCGTCGTAGCCCGGAAAATAGATATTATTATACCGGATGTGTTCCCTCTATGTTCTACGGATACGTCCAATAAATATCAAAAACCGGACGAGACGACGTAGCGTTACTATAACGAGAAAAACTCATGTCGCCTTTTTACGCCTCTATTCCTTACGTTTTTCAGAATGTCTCTCTTTCTCTATTTCTTTCTCTCTGTCTTCATAGCTTTGGTATACCTATGATGGTCGACCCTTCAACATACCTTTCACTTCTTTTCCGGCACAGTGGCTAACTCGGTAAACGTAAAGCCTGGATCACGTTCGGTCCCTCGATCGTGTCCTTTCTTATATAAAAATAAGAACGTTTACCTGATTTCAATCAGCGAGTCAGGGACGATAAAATCGTTTGATAGCTGGCACCGTGCAGAGGGGTTCTTTCGGATTCTACTTCTCGGAAATATCGTTCCTTCTTCTTTTTCCTCCTGACTGATAAAACGCAATAACCCCAAAGCTAGATCGATAAGACGAAAGAAAATATCTACGTTCTTTCGTTATCTTTTTACGGAAAGAAATAAAATGGTATACTATTCCGTTGAGTCGTAGAATTGCTGGCTTCTATATGACATACACGGGATCGATTGAAATAACAACGAAGACATTTTTAATAACGAAACATTGATGGTCTTTAAACTCTGAAACTTTCAATGAGATATATAAATTTTATAATACAGATCTATTTGAACATGGGGAGAAAGATATACAGATAGTAGAATTAGGAATGAGTCGGCTGACAACCCTTTACATTTTAATTACGCTAGTCTTAAAAGCCAATAAATTCCATGGCTGCATAGCGTCGACGTCCATCGAAGGCGCTCAGCTTCCTAGCATCTCTGTGGAGATCCCTGGAGTCTCGATGGCATCTGCCGCGTCCCTTTTCTCTCTATTCTATGGAAGGGGAAGCTTCTCTGAAGCTTCGCTACGAACTCTACCTCTCTTGGAACTTTCTTCTTCGGACCAAGCTTATTCATCCATTTAGCTTTTGGTAGGCGAAACTCTCGCATTGGATAATATCCTTTTATCACTAATACGGCCTGTACTTAAAATCCCTTTGTTTATCTATCTCCTATTACCCCTTTCATCTCGATACATCGATTTGTTTTTCTTTTCTTTTCTTTTTTTTTTTTTTATCGACGAAAACGTTTACAAAGTTTCCTTTTCTTCTTTTTTTTCTTTCTCGATAAAAATGCGCATTGATTCTATCAAAAATAATTGAAATATTCTACGAAGATAAATTTCAATCGCCTGACCCCTTAAATTCGAATGAAAAATTCTCGTTTGTATTTTCGGCAATGGATACTTTTCATTCCATTGTGAGTGTATTTGGAAAATTTTTTCTCTCCTATACAGTTTAACCGAGCGTTATTCTTTTCAAAACAAATTGTTAAAAAAAAATTATAACTATTCACCAAACAACTCTGATAATTCTGAAATTTGCTCGTACGTACGAATTTCCCAGAATAACGAAAAACATTTCTTCATCACTATCTCTCTACGCTCCTTCTTTTATTTTTTGTGTCCTTTCGTGTTTCGTGTACTACGATATCGATGTAAAATAATATTATCTTTGATCATATTTACATATAAATAAAAATATTTAGCTATCTTCGATTGTTTCTCTTTAGTTTTGAAAACAGTAAGGTTGAAATATACGTTTGTGATATAATATAACACGTATGAAAAAAGATCTAGGCCGAAAAGTCATTAAAACAAAATTGCCAAAAATTTTAGACGATCGATAAAAATTATTACAGATAAGATTCGTGATTATTCATGTAGTTCAATATAACAATATAACAAAAATGAAAAAGAATAGAAAGATGACAATTTTGTCAGAATTGATCTCTCTCGCCGATCAGTTGGCGAAATGTAACACGTTACCGTTGACATTCGACGCAACGTATCAACACCCGCACAGCTATCGAATGATCGCAATGCTCTCGACAAAAGGATATCCGATATCTCTTCGTCACAGTAGCGTTGATGCTGTGGACCATCTCTCGCCATCGAGACTCGACCAAATTTTATCACTTTCTACGGTATTCCAAACTCAATGAGTAACGACGATTATCGTAAATTTTTTTTTTTTTTCATATCGTAGTACACGTTATTACATTTATTCGAAATAAAAAAGTCAAATTTCAAGTAGAAACGAATAGTATTTCTTCTATATACTCCTTTCGGTGAAAATTTTTTTAATAACCTCCGTACGAAGATAGCCAATTTGTTTATATGAATATCAATAGAACAGGCACGGTTCGCGTGACTAAGCTGCCCTTTATCGCATCCGACTTAATTGGAATTGATTGAATTCAGGCTGTACGTCTTTTAATTAGACTGCACCTACGGCATGCTATAACGAGCACACGATACTATTAATATCGTTCCTGAATATTCGGCACTATCATGTTCTAAGCACAATTTCCACACACAAGTATGAATTTATAACAAGTTAATAACCCGTGCAGGTGGTGCATTTTGCAGTACTTACTTATATACACATACAAGCACAGTCGTATATACGTGCGTATATTCGCATTCATAATCGAACAACAACATCGAAATCTTTGATCTGTCTTTAATAGAATATTTACGCACGATGATTAGACTCGACCATAATCGATTTATCCAATAATTTTTTAAAGCGGACATTGAATCGATATAGATATCTATGTATATGATATCATCAAGATATATCGATGAATAAATATTACCTTTTCTGATTATACGCCTTACCAAAATGTATTCGCAGGCGAGTAAAATATATTCGCGAAAAAGATAATGAATAATTTACGTCGTATTACATGCACAATATCGTACGGCGTACGTATGAATAATGGATGCCTGAATAAATTACAGGCTTCGAAAATGAGAGGAGAGCGCGAAAGGTGAGGATCTTCGCGCGTCGGAATTTCCACGGAGAAAGTTTTGTGTAAACGAAGTTCTCGTTAAATAAGCGAACTCGCCTATCTCGTTCTTATCGGTCGAGCCGTTGACGGATGATTTATTGCGAGTCTTCCGGTGGAACGACGCGAGTTATCTCGACCGCTCGATTCGACGTCCGTGGGTCATTGTAATCTCTTCTCGTATAGAGAATAATATTGATATATCACTTACGTCAAGTAAGACGAGCCGGCCTTCCTAGTTAAGTCGGTCCCACGTTGGCTCGTGGTAACGAGGGTCAAGTTAAGTTAAGCGTCCTACACCTACGCTCTGCTCGTGGTACTCCTTCATCCTGTAAAGTGGCTCGTAACGTGGTGATACTCGAAACTCCTATGATGAGATACATTATTAAATAAATAACTGATCAAAACTGTAACTACAGCGATGAAATTATGATCGAAAGAGATAATTTATTCGAACATGCTCTAAAATTATTTACCACTAACGAGAAACGCTCCTTGCCCGATGTTACACCAACGATTAATTTCTATCGACTGACTAAGTTCGAATACAAAGGAGAATGTCGACGGGGAAATAAGAAATGTTAACAAAATCATTCTTGGAACTACAAACTCGTCGAGACTCGTTCGACGATAACAACATTCAAGGATTTTTTGTAGTCGACTGACGCATAACACTACGTATCAATTTGGAGGTTACAAGAGGTAAACAACAATAAGTTTACTAATGCCTCTCACAAAGGTTCGAGACCCATCGACATTTCGTATCGTTCGTAAATGGACCGTCGTCTCATAGAAAGCCTGACTTTTTGAAGTCACGCTAATTGGAGAGGTTTCGCTTGCTCCTGGTCACCTTTGAATTGGCTTTCGCGGCGACAACGCCGTTTTAGGATCGACAAGCCGTGGTTTCTCATCGAACTAAGTTTCATTGTCGGTGACGTATGTTTCCATGTTCAGAGGACAAGTTTCGGAGATGGGTTCCTCCAACGAGAGCGAGGGAAAGAGAGAGAGCGAGAGAGAGAGAGAGAGAGAGAGAGAGAGAGAGAGAGAAAGAGAGAGGAGAAAGAGAGAGGCAGGGGCACGAAACTCCCGCGGCGCAAAGTCTGGCTCCGAGTTAGATTAAGCCATGGCCAGTAAGCCACCTTCAGAAATTGCTCGTTGCCCTTCGGATTTCATTAACGTTTCGAGCGAATCTCATATTCCGCAAAGTGCTTTTCGGGGAAATTTGCGGGCTCAGAGGGTGTATTCGGAGGGTGGACTCCGGCTCGGTTCTCAAAAGACTAAGAATTCCAGCTCCATTCGGTGAGTTTCTAAGCGAGAACAGAACGAATCAGTGGAAACGAAGTCAACGATGAAACATCATGAGTATTCTTTCGTTTCTCTGTCTCTCTTCTATGTCGATTTGCGTAACGGAATAAAATCGTTCTCTAAAATCGCGCGAGGGACAATGTGAAATTGTACGACTTCGATGTATGTTATATAGATCACGTGTATACGCGTAGGTACTTTGAATATATATATATATATATATATATATATATATACATACATTCACGTATACGCACTAATACGTGCATGCGTGCGCGCGCGTATTCGTGAAATATTGATCGTTTGATATAAGCTATGTACCTACATTGCTTGCCCGTTCCGTGCAATTTATTTTACTTCCGGGCGCTACGATAAGTGATATACGATTGTCGATATTATAATCTCCCATGGTTCGGGTCATTCAGGAAAAATCGATAGCCCACGGGTATGTCGGACGAACGTCACTACGAGAGGAAACTACTTTTCAGACTAATGTATGAACGGCAGAAAAAATTACAGGCTGACCCGAAACACGCGGCCAATCATTCGTTGGGCGAACGTAGGAGCTTCCATTTGTCAATAAAAATAGTTTGTTTCGTATGTCGAATGCCCACAATTGAATGGCACACGAGAGGATCGTCGAACGTTTAAAGACCTTTGATGTGCAATTGCCTGCCAGGCCGACTGCCCACTGGACGTGCTCGGACCCCTCGGCTTGAGTGTGAATTTCGCTGAACACGTTAAAAGCACCAAATTTTCAGTTAGGGAGAGAGAGAGAGAGAGAGAGAGAGAGAGAGAGAGAGAGAGAGAGAAAGAAAGAGAGAAAAAGAGAGAGGAGAGCCCAGGGCAACGCCAGCAGAATTGAACTTTATTTAACTTTGTTCCGCACCATTTTGTATGATAACATAAATCGGCTGGAAGAGATAGACGGACGCGGGCTTAACTCGTTGCCAAAATATGACGCTTAAAAGGATGTCAACGACCCGTGGAAATTCTAACGCCGTCCTCGGGCGAATGCAAATTTAATCGCGACCCGTTTCGCGACTTTGATCCAAAATTGCCGGCAATTACCCACAGAAATTGCTGTACTTGCGTTTATTTCGTTTCGCCGTTAGAGGAAGCTGCGAGAGGGCTGGATCGGGATTGAGGTAAAGAGAGAAGAAGAGGGTATCGTGTAGCAATTTTCGAAGTACCGAATGGAAAGATCGTTACACGAGAAAGAAAAAAAAAGAGAGAAAGAGAGAGACTGAGAGAATACACTGCGAGTGCCATGTAGTACGCGTACGTAATCATGTCTCTGAATGCGAATGGTTCTAAAAACGATTCGCCGAAAGAAATTAGACTGGAAGCAAGGCAAGACCCGCCAATCGTATCTGTCGACCGTTAAAAAGCATCGTGCTTATCGCATACCGTGATCTCGATCGTAATTCCTGCACGATATCAACCCCGTACTATTCCATTTGCTCGTATGGAGGGTAGGATAGCTGGTAGAATCAACATTCTGCATCGTGGAAGGCAACCTGATCGGAGTTGGAGGGTGGCGTTGTTCGTCGAGAGCCAGCGACAGGAGAGAATTACCGCTGTCGGTAAATGGATTAGTCGGACAGATATTACGAGCGCGGTGGCTCTTTGATGAGCGCCAGTTCGTTTATCGTTAATTTACAATGGTAGGTACGTAGCAAGCTCCACCCACCCTCCCGCACACAGTGCCACAGTCCGCGGCCTGGACTCGCGAGAGAACTCCGCTTAGCCACCCTCGGATCTCCCAGTACGACCGGAATTCCCAAAGCCCTTCCCCTTCCGGTCTGCCCGGCCGCCAATTATTGCGTTGGTAATCGATTGGATTATCAAAGTTTTGATAACGCATCGAGCTCTTCCGCCGGCATATCCCACCTCTTCCCTCTTTTCTCCTCGCACACCCTCGACACCATCGGCAGCCTCTCTCCTCGCCATCTCCGTCCTTCTCCTCCTCGTCCTCATCCTCCACCTGCTCCCCTCTCGTTACCATCCCACTGTGTTCCGTGCTATGGCAAATTATTTGCTCCGACGAAGCATGAATTCCATCCGTAATTACATTTCGTCTGATATTCAATTAGAATTGCCGACTCGTGCGAGGCGCGCCTACGAGGAGAGTAGAGCCGCAAAAAAGGACAACGGGGACAGTCTAAAGAGAAAGAGAGAAGGATAGAGAAGGGTTGGAAGATACAAAAGAGAAAGAGACAGAGAGACACGGAGAGAGAGAGAGAGAGAGAGAGAGAGAGAGAGACAGAAAGGATAGCGAAGGAAGCAACGAATCGATTCGATTCGTTCGGTAAACGTGCAGTCCGAATCGTACGTGACGCGACGGAGAATTTTTCGAAGAGAATCGTGATCGTAATCGTTATCGGATAGCTACGGTAATTTTTATTGTTAGGCGAACAGAGGCACATACGGTTCGTTAAGAGAGAGGATTTTCCGCAACGTACAAGAAGCACGCTCGTGCGACGATTCGCGTTATACCTTTGGCTCCGATTCAATCTATTTCTTACTTCATTTTCAACGAATTCATTTTCTTTCGAGATAGTCCGATTAGAGAAAACAAAGAAGACGATACGTCTTTCTATCGTTAGTTCGAGATCTGTACTTCTTCCCTTAATTATACGTTTATAAAATAAACAGGACAAACGATTAGTGCTATCATTCGCATCGTTCTAAATAGATCACTATCGGTAAAGAAAAAAAAAAAAAAAAACGATACCATATATCCCACATTCAGAATGACGACCGTCTGGTTCTAAAACATTTTTCAGCAGAGACACGAGATCGTTTCGGTATATACGTCCAAAGCAAGCGTTCTGCGTCCTCCTAGCAACGGTAATAGCAGCAGTAGTAGCAATAGCAGCAGCAGCAGCGGCAGCAGCAGCAGCAATAGCAACAACGATAGCAGTAGCAACGGCCAGTCTTTTTACTCTTGGACAGATTACCGTAGCGCTACCGGCAGTCACACACCGGGGGTTCTCGAGGGAGTTTAATTTGCAGTAATGGGCGCATCCTCGCACGAGCGAAAGATTAAAAGCACCCACCGCCGGCTCCTCCACCGTCCCGGGCTTCGCGCTACGCCGAGCCATCTCCTCCTCGACTTACCGACCAAATGGCTCTTACTCGGTACACTCGCGCTTGTCAGAAAGGAACCGGTTCGGATACCATTTAGCGCTTCTACCTTTTATCCCCGCTACCTCGTTCAGTCGTTCCTCCTTGGCCTTCCCCGTTTAGCCAAAGAGTCTCGCCGTCTCGTTGGCCGTCTGATTAAATGCGAAATTCCGCTCAGTTCTTTCGTGTTCGAGGGAACCCTCCTACTACTACCATCTCCTTCTTCTCTTTCTTTTTCTCTTTCTCTTTCTCTTTCTATTTCTTCTCTTTTCCTTCCTTTCCCTCGTTGGGTCTTCTTATTCCTACAACGAACGAGTTATTTCGAAGCCTCCCTTCTTCTTCTTCTTCTTCTTTCTCCTCCTTCACCTTTCGCGATCGTGAAGTTACACAGTTACGTGGATATTGCCTGGCGTTACCATCCTGAAAGGCGTTTACATCGCGTGGATATTTGTTTAACGCTAATTGGAAAATGCTTCGACCTATTTCTCTCTCTTTCTATCCTTCAGTTCGTACCATCCTACTTTAACCTTTATCGTGCTTTTTAACGGAAACGATGCACAGGGTAAACGCGCGTTGCATATCCAGACAGAGCTAGGAAATTCTTCTCTCGTTCTTTCTTCTGCCTTCTCTAAGAAACTCGTTTAACGCTCCTGTCATTCCTATTCCTTCTTTTCTCTTTTTCTCGTAATTGGAATACGAGCGGAATCGCGTGTCATTCCGATGTTAATAAAAAGCAAAACATCGATCTTTGAGATCGAGCAAGCTATCTCGAGAGCTAGCCGAGCTATCAGCCTTGCTATTCTCGAAATTATTGCTCGTGGCGTTGTCAAGAAGGAAACGTCGCTACAGTGAGTTACGATCGATCGATCACGACGATGCTATCCAACGACGGTGATGGAAAGCGGAGGCTTATAACGAATAGTTGCCTTTTATTACGCGCCACCTCGATATTTTTCGGGCGTTCGTTAAATAGAAACAAATTGAATCGACCTGCGAGCGCTATTTGTATACTGTCGTTAAAACTGATCGATACTTTTCAAATGAAAGCTAACGAAAAAATTCGGGAAAATAAAAATGCATGTGTGCGTGTATATGTGCGTGAGAAAGAAAAAGAGAGAGAAAGAGAGAGAAAATCAATTTATTCCGCAAAGCGTCACATTCGATCGTGATACAATGTTACAACTTAAATCGCTTCATTCCCAACATCATCTATAGTGGGATTAACGAAAGGGGAGAAAGAAATAACCATAGGAGAAATAGCTACGCAAAAAAAAAAAGAAGAAGAAATAAAAAAAAGCGCTTCTCGTTCCTTATCGTGCGCCATATCTCTCGAAGTTCCGTGATGCGGCTGCAAAATGGTGGCTTTGCTTCCTGCTTTTGACGTACGATGATTCATCGTACCCGTACCATTTGTCTCAATGCAGTCTCATTTCCTGGCGTCTCGGGAGACGCCAATTCCAATTGCGAGATGCATCGCGGCCTCTCGAGACTTACTTGTTGAGGCGAGTCAAGCGCGAGTTTTCGCTCTCGCTTACTTCTCCATAGCTATAGTCTCGTCACGGTTCTGTATATGTGTGTGTGTGTGTGTGTATTTCTCCTGTTCTATTATCGCCTTTAGCTTCTCACTTTCTCTCTCTCGTTCTCTCTCTTTCTTCCTCTCTCTACACTTTCTATACTCCCCAATGAGGAATCGAATTAGTCATATAGATAAAAAGAGAAATGGTTGAAGATGAGAGACTACTATAGGCAAGCTTTGAAAGTAAAAACTACCGATACGATTTCTCAAATTAAATTCGTCCTATGAAAAATTTGAAGGGTGGTACGATCGCTCAAATGATTAGGATAACAAGGTAGGTACTCGCTAAGCAAAGTGTCGCGTGCGTGCTAGAACGAATGGTTAGGGGAAAAGAAAAGGTAAAGCAAAAAAAGGGAATGGCATAGAGTGGTAGAAACATCAAAGACCAACCCTGTAAGTCGCGTCGTGCGTGTAGAAGATATAATGCGAGGGGTTCCGGAGGAGAGAGGCCCGTGCAAGCCGACGAACGACGCCAATTTGTTGCCGCTTGTCCTCCGGCAGGGCTGACGTAGGTCCGGCGACGAGTGTGCACGAACAGCAGGTCCATTTTATCGAATGATTTATTCAGGACATGATCATTAATGGAAGAACATTACTCTCTCGTCAGGAATCAATAGACGCCCGCTCGAAACACGCCGGCTACCGTGGCTCGTACCTCGTTGAGAGGAAGAGAAAGACAGAGAGAAAGACAGACAGATAGAGGAGAGAAAGAGAGAGAGATAGAGAGAGGAAGGGAGAAAGGGAGATAGGGATTGAAACGGTTGAGAGAGACCGATTTGAGAAACGGAGATGGAGATAGCAATGGAGATAGCCTGGATTTTGTGAGTCGAGAAAAAGAGAGAGAGAGAGAGAGGGAGAAAGAAAGAGAGAAAGGCAGAAAGAGATAATGAAAAAAGTGAAGAGAAAAAGAAAGAGATAGATTGAGGACTGGAAAATATGGCTGAAAGAGAAAGAAGGAAGCGATGAGTGCTGAAATTTTCCCTTTTTAATAGCCAAACCGAGAGAAACGATCGACACGCATCTTTATCCACCTATACTAGAATCGTTTCTACTCTTTATTCTATCCCTTTCTTTCCCTATCATCGAGTCGTCTACTAACCGAATAGAAAACGAACTCGCTTCGAACTGCAGTAAATCGCGGAAACAAAACCGAAACAAACCAAAATAAATTGCACGGGTAATGTATTCAGGCTGCAAATGATTATTCCAGATCCGTCGGGTTCAGCCTGCCTGTGGCTTTCCGCAAACCACCGCGCTTGCCATTCCCCTGGTTAAAACACCCCCCACCCCTGCTACCGTTGCCATCACACATACACTTACACATATACGTATATACTCACTCCAATGTGCCTGTCAACCATCGCACACTACCACAGCCCGTTCGTTCCAATGTTCGAAACCATCCCTCCGACCTCCCTATTTGATCTCCCCGTGTGGAACATAATTAGCCCTCCGCGACAATTCAGCCCGGGGCTGGGTGCGTCGCGCTGCGAAAATTATTTTCTCTTTTGCTGTTCTTAATTCGTTACAATGTCTATCGATTTATATATTTTGAAAGTATTCAAAGAATGTCGACGGGAATATATAAATTAAAGGACAAAAAAATGATAACAAAGGGTAGTCCCATTAAACAAAGTTCCATTTTTCGATTGAAGATTTCTTTGAAATAGAGAAGAGAATTAACTGGATATAATATCGTCCGATAATTTACTGATTTATCTACATGTATCTTGAATTCACGGAAGGAACGTCGTTGCTCTAGAAACGTGTACACGTATAAGGACGTATCAAAGCAGCTCTATCTCTCTTCCTTTCGCTCTTCCTCTCTCTCTCTCTCTCTCTCTCTCTCTCTCTCTCTCTCTCCCTCTCTGTTTCTTCAGAGAAAGAGACAAGATTAAGGAGCAGGATATTTGCCACGAGACAAGTTGACAGGTTCGGGGACGAAGCCGAAGTAACGGCACGACAGTGCGTGGAGATTTATGATTGCCACTGCGTACTCTCTGCCAGTGGTAGCTATAGTGTGGAATGTAATAGGCAGACCGTTGATACCCTAGGGAGTCAGGAGAGGCGAGACGAAACACCGCGAACAAGAGTAGTAGACCAGGGTGCAACTCCGAGGGCTGTCCTAACGCTCCTCTAATAGCTCGTTTGATCCGGAATCCAGCTTACCGGTTACTGACCTTACTTTACCCCAAGAGCGACCTTTCGTCGAAACCCTCGAGCCCTTTCTATAAAGGAGAAGTAAAGATCCAGAGAGATTTTCACAACAAAGAGAGAATTCTGGACACAGTGAACACGGCTGAGCTTCTTATGTTCTCTCTGATCTCAAAGACCGACAACGAATCAATGACCTTCATCCTGTGATTTTTCTCTTTCGATAGATAAAGATAAAAAAGAAAAAAGAGACTAAGGATTGATTTGTCAGATCGGAACTAAAATATTGATTATAAGAAACAAATTTAATATCAAAATGTGTTAACTTTTCAGATTAGAAACGTATTAACCGTATGAAAGGAACAACGAATCCGTAGTCGTAGTTAAAATGCAAGCCGCGTTTGCGATTGGTATCGCTCTATAATTTACATCGTAATCGCTATATTGCCTTACTTCGTTCCATCGTCATTTATCATACGGTCGTTCTTGATAATTGCAGCGTGTGTTGCAAAGTACAACTTTGTTAACTTCTAGCCACGAAGGACAAGCGTCTCTTCTTGGTGCTATCGAGTGGTGGATCTAGAGTGGCAGCTGGAACGAATGAGGCATTATTTGTTCGTAGCTTTTATTTCCTCCCATACAAAATCGTATTCGGTTGACGACGTTATTTGCAACTCATTGTGAACTTGCGTTAAGGATTTTTATGAGTCATGAAAAACTTAGAAGTTGATTTCGTGTTAAAAAGTTAAAGAAAAAGACGAGAAGAAAAAGATATATGTATATATATATATATATATATATATATATATATATATATATGTATGTATGTATGTATGTATGTATACATACAGATATATAAGACCGTTAAAGGAAAGGTAGGAGCCGAGTTAACGTTTAAAGATTAAATCTGCATCGGTAATTCGCTAGAAGACAACGTGGGAATTTCGTATGAGGGTAAATTCCCGAATTTCAGGAATTCAACATGCGAGTGCGTACCACCAATTAGATGAGCAATTAGAAATGTTCGTAATGATTTTAAATGATATTTACGTACCGATTAACTGACGAACAAGATTTACATGGATAGATCTAAACTTCCAAACGAGACTTATGGAAAGAAAAGAGAGACACGGAAGTCGAAACGTCGGAACGGACTAACGCCTAATAATGTAAGCTTTGGAGAAATGAATGGGTGATGGTAAGAAGCTCGTCGAGAGAGAGAGAGTCGGTAGTATCGCAGAGGTTTTCACGAGAGGAAGCAAGGGTGAGGGTCGAGTGGAAGAAAGATGAAGAGAGAAGAGGAGAGACTGCAAGAAAGGGAGAAACAGAGAAAGAGAGAGAGAGGGAAGAAGACAGAGGGTAGAACTGGTATGGGGAATAAGAGGATGGCCCTTAAAAGTTCGAGAAGAGCCGCTCTCTAGCAACGGCAGCCAAAGCGGGAGTTGTTATCTAATTTTACTCTCAACGCTTCTTCGATTTATTCGCCAACTTCTCGACGCATTACAATATGCTGCTAACGGAGGCCGGATCGTCTTCCAACCCTCTTCATCCCGCTCGTCTTCCGATAACCCCTCTTTTCCTCTCTGGCATCTGTTCGAATCTTTCTCGTTTCGTCTTACTGAACAGTTTCTTGCATCTCTTTATCATTATCAATAGCTAGTCACGGTAGTACTTTTTACGATTGGTCAGCTTTTTCTATGCTTTGTAATTAAACTATATAAACTATCTAAAGTATCTTTAATTACGCAAAGCTACCAACTTCCTCTCTTTTTCTCTCTTTCTCTTTATGTATATATATATATATATATATATATATATATATATATAAACCATCTTTTTACGAGCCGATCTTAGACTCTCCTCGCAATATATTACCGAGTACGTGTAAAAGAAGAAAAGAGGAGTCGTGTGGGCGAAAGGAAGCGAGAGGTAAAGCCGCTCCGATAGCCGCATTATTTATGGCATGAGACGCGAAGCGGTGTACCGTTAAAAAAGGAAGCATAATCATCCGTGATAGAGTAGACGCTCGTAACAAAGCTACCCTAGTGTTGCCTCCGATAGAGGAAGTTACAGGAAACTTTGTGAGCAACTATACTGGCAAAGAAAAAGCGTTCCTCGATGCTTTACAGATATCTATGTATATTCCTTTTATCGTTCCCTAAGCATATCAAAATTGTATTTTAATAAAGATGCTTACCTAGTGAATTTTATTAAACGAATGAAAAAAGTAATATTAGATACCGCATAAGAATTATATTAATTATATTTTTTACGTTTCTTTTCCTTTGCCAGGGTAATCAAATAAAATAGATACATAGAAATAGAAACAAACGATCGTGGCACGAACAATAGCGGACAAACGTTTTTCCATTTATCCACTTGTATTCGACACAAAGAGATCTAGTTCTCGTGGCCACGTTACGTGGGCCGTACGTAATCGGTCCCCGTACGCTTTGGGATCTATTGTTCAATTTGCTCCACTCGACTGACTCTTCTTCGGTTGCTTTTGCAGAATGCCAACGCGTTTGTAAACTATTTTAATTACGCCGATAGAAAGCCGTCTCAGTTTCTCGCACTCCTCTCCTATCGAGATATCCCTGCGCGTGCGAGAAAGAGACAAACAGAGACAGAGAAAGAGAGGAAGAGAGAGAGAGAGAGAGAGAGAGAAAGAGAAAAAGAGAGAGAGAGAGAGAGAACACTCGAACTACTTTGACATTTTTGCCTTTTATCGGTCCGACATTCAAATAGTTTCCTCGATTTCGAAGGATCCTGATCCTAAGAGACAAGAGAGGGATCAAAGGATCCAAAGAGGCCAAAGGGAGAAGCGCCAAGACGTCGGGACGACGGATTAACGTCTCCTATAATTCGTTCTTAAAGGGACGTCAATGACGTCTCTCGAAACATTTTAACCAAATTTTCCTACTTTGGCTGTTTAAATTTTTCTACAAAATTGGCAGCATTAATGAAATAATCTCTTCACTTTGTCAATTTCGTTATAATAATCTATTCATGATTTTATAATTCTTTTATAAAAAAAAACATTTATACTAGATTATTACATTATATAATAATGCGAGAATAAATTATCAAACGATGTAACGAGTTAAAAAGATAATTAATACGAGGCAAGACGTGGCAAGAGTGGAAAAAAGGGAAAGTAAACTAAAAAGGAAGAGAAGAAAAAGGCTTTGAAAAAAGAAAGATAGGTTGCCCTGGAAAAGAAGAATTATACCGCGAATTTTTCTCCACTCTATTATTACGCGCTCGGCGTTCATTGGGTTCAGTCTAGTGCAAAGAGCTGTTACATATGATCAAAGCCGACGGTGTACGGTTAGGAACATTCGATCCCACCCTCTCCCCCTTCAGTCCTTCCAGAGTTACCCTCCGTCGCGCCTCTGTCATCGTACGCGCGCGCTTCAGCCGCGCTATTTGCATATTACCGGCGTGTGGCGTGCCGGCAACAGGCTATCGAAATACCTTTCTGTCTCTCTCTCTCTCTCTCTCTCTCTCTCTCTCTCTCTCTCCATCTCCATCTCTCTTTTACCCTCGCTAACACCATCCCTCTCTCTTGGCCACCTTCCGACAACCCACCTCCTCCTACGCTTCTATCTCGCTCGACAAAAAATGAGAGAGATAGGAAAAAGAGAGAAAGAGAGAGGAGAAATAGAGAGAGAGAGAGAGAGAGAGAGAGAGAGAAAGAGAGAGAGAGAGAGAGAAAGCGTTCTGTGCAGTCGTACTAGCAAAAATTTCAATACGTTACACCGTGCCACACGGTCGTTCTGTTCCTCTTCTGGCTATTCCGCAATTGTGTAATCGCGAAATTGCGTGGCCCGAAGTGCCCCGAAAATATGAGTCTCGCTCGGATGGAAGCAGCCTACCTAATTCGTGCTTGAGGAAAAGAGAGAGAAACGTTTCGTGGACTGACTTCTCGTTCGGTGAACGGACAAAGAAAAAAAAAAAAGAAAAAAGAATGAATAAAATGAAAAAAAAAAGAATTACGATCAACCGTTAGCTTTCGTTTTATTATATTCAACGTTTTCGCGATCCATCTTGCGAAAGAGTAGAAAACTTTTTTCGACTAATCTGATTCGTGTTTCGAATGACGATAAACGACGAGTTCATCGAACCAACGGAAAGAATATATGGGGACTGTAAAGAATTGTATACTGAATTTCGTGAAAAAGAATTATAAGAGAAAAAGACAAATTAATGTGAATGTTTCATTATCATTCCTCGAAAAGAGAATATGGCAAGAGTAACGTCGTCCGTCCGTTATTAAGATTTAATTGACGCTTAAAATTGTACAACGACCGCTGAACTTTTCCTTTGTCGTTTCATCTCTCTTACTCCTTCATTCTCTCTTTTTCTGTCGCTACGATATAAATAAAATTATTAACTTTTCATTCTTTTCGATCAAATTATTTCGTTAATTGAAACTCTATTAATAACGTGGTATACGACTTAGAAAAAATGAAGTAATCAAGATAGATATTCAATATATCATTTGCTGTATCGAGAGATTGCTTCGATTAAGCAAATAAAAAATGTCTCTCTTGAGATCTTTTTAACGATCATTTTTTCGTTCACGTTAACGTAGAAATGCAGAAACCATAAAATATAAAACGGAGGAAAATCTAGAAGAAAAATTTCTTTGCGAAATAATAGTCAGTGGGAACATAATTAAAACACGGGGTAAGTGAAATTAATACAAGTAGGTATGTACGTACGTACGTACGTACATAGAGCAAAACCGTGTAAGTTTTCGCAAGCACACTTCGACTTTAGTCGACGAGTTATCCCGTCCCGTATCGATTAAAAACTTTAACTATCGTCATAATCACATATTGCAAAGTTTGCCCTTGTTCTCCTTCTTCGTCTTGCTAGCTTTCTCTTTTTCTTCCTCTTTCTCTCTCTCTCTCTCTCTCTCTCTCTCTCTCCCTCTCTCTTTTCTATCCCATCCGTGCTTTTCGTTCGTTTCTTTTTCTTTCTTTCGCTTCTATCAGTGAACTGAAGGTGAGCCGTGCTTCGTTCGTTGACGAGCCTTGTCCAAGCTGGCGTCGTCCACGTTGCCGCGAGGCAACGAAGGGGTGGCAGGAGGACGGACGTAGTAAAGTTTCCAAGTTAAAAATTGTTTAAATTGTCGGTTAACTGTTAGCCGGCGGGGCTAATGAAACGTGGAGCCCAGCAGACTATCAGTCCTTTCTCTTCACCCCTTCACCCTCGATTCTCCGTATAGTCCCATCACCATTGCCGCCACCACCACCACTACCACCACTACTACTGCGCTCTTTGACCTCGGCAGTCGGTACGACCGCACGAACAGAAAGACGAAGAGCGAACAAGGAAAAGAAAAAGATATAAAGAGAGAGAAAGAGAGAAGAACTTCACAATCACCTTCCGCTTCCCGACGTACCACGACGGTAGTTTCATCGTGCTTTACTTTTCCATCTTCATATAAAAGCGGAAGAGCGCGCGTTAGTCTCTTTTGAAGATAAAGATCCCCCGATAGCAATACGACCGCTTCGAGGATAATCGAAGCACGTCTCCATTCATCGATCCATCGTCGAGTCATCCGAGTCTTCAAATTATCGATGATACGTGCTTCACTTTCTTTTTTCTTCTCTCTCTCTCTCTCTCTCTCTTTTCCTTTCTTTTCTTGAAAGATGTCTTTCGCCGAGATAAACTCGTCGCGAGGTGAACGATGTAAAAAAGACGCACAGCCTTGAAAACTCATCAAGTCTTCAGCCGTCATCCAATTTTACTTTATGTCTACTTCTACAAATGAAATTGTGAATAAAATATCACTCGTTAGAAGATAAGTATATTCGTTAGGCTAGGCAATGTAAAAGAAAAAGTAGAAATAAAACATACGAACGTGTTTGGTGCAACATAGCTCCTTTTTCATTAGTAACATGCTACGAACGAGTATCATGAGACGCTCTGACAGCCAGAAAATTACGGAGGTACGCCAAGATGAAAACTCAAAGATCAGGTCGGTCCCACGTGGATCTGAAAGTTCTCACGCAGACGCGTTCTTTCTCTCTCTCTCTCTCTCTCTCTCTCTCTCTCTCTCTCTCCTCCCTATCTTCTGCATTTTTTTCACTTTTTATATTATACTTTTCTACCTTCCTTTTTTTTATACACTTATTGGTACTTAGTCAAGCGTAAAATAATCGATGATAACTTTACTCAACGTTCTTTTCTTTTCTATATAAGAGTATCGATCTGATAAGAATTTTTATTAAATAAAAACAATAAAGAAATAAAGAAATAAGAAAAATGAAACTTTCCAATGATATGCATTTTTATCGGAAGTTTCGGAGGAAAATTCCAAAAAGATTTCTAAGCTTACTTATCTCAAGAAGACAAGCGATAAAGCCTCAAATCCATGGCGAAGCAATCGCGAAACTTATAATCAAGGAACTTGCGAAAAGTTTTTAATTTATTCCCCGGCTTGGATTATTACATCGAGAAAACGTCCATATCATTATTCTCGATTGTTTTCGGATTATCAGAATAAATCATCGTGTAATTACGACGCGAGCATACCCACGAACGTGGATTTCCTGTACAACATTCCCAAATGATATACGAATATACATACATTCAGGTGCACAGATACACATAGATACGTATATTCGTGTTGAGTGCAATACGTATACGAAGTACTCCGCATACTTCCGTCTTTGTACGAGTATAATACTTGAAGGGGAAATAATGGGTAACTACCGTCTGAATTGAGTTCACGGTAAATCTGCGAGGGCTGAGGATCGGTGAACCCGTCTCGAATACGAACGAAAGAAATAGGGAAATATGTAGGATATACATGGGAATGCCTCTCCTTCCACGAACGAGGCGCTTTCGGAAATCGAGTCACGGATATCGCGTCGGAGGAATTGGAGCATCTCCCTCTGTTTCTCTTTCTCTCTTTCTCTTTCTAGGCATCCTGAAATCCTGGATTCCTGGATAATCCTACCGAGCTTCGATCCCGGTGCGATGTTAAACGACGTCGAAGGGAGAAATGAGAGAAACGGAAAAAGCGAAAACGAGCACCGAACGGAGAAAAAGGTGGGGGTGGGAACGAATGAAGAAGGACAGTGATATAGGAAAGAGACAAGGAGAGAGATAGAAATTCGTCGCTCTAAATTACAACGACAACGACGACGACGACGACGACGACGACGACGACGACGACGACGATGAAACGCGGAAGGGACACTGCTCGCTTATTGTTGTCCAACGGTATCCCCCTCAGTGCGATATAAAGTAAAAGTTCGATGAAAAATGGAAGAACGTCGAGCTCGTGCGATCAAAAGAGAAAGAGAGAAAGAGAGAGAAAGAGAGAAAGAGAGGAAGTCTTCTTCTCTAGATTTTAATAAAGCGCGGATGGCGTGGAGGGTAGTACGTGTAAAAGTTATAAAAAAGTTCTGAGATTATTCCGAGGACAATCGGAATGGAGAAAAGTATTTTTCGAAAGTATCGTCATGCGATCTTTTCGTGTAATATAGACCTCGTCTGGCTGAACTTCGTCGTCGTACTACTAACGAATAAATTCAGCTTTTGCTGAAAATCGTGTGTAAACGTGTGTGCACACGCGTACGGAAACGCACACAAACACCCCCGTATCTGCAATCTCGTATCCGCGGTATCGACCATTTATATACGAAAGCTCGACAAAAAGCTCTATCACGAGGGAATACAAAACGCGCAACCACGGTAGCATGTATAATACGTCGCGACAGCTTCGTCGATCGTCGTCGAATGGACAGTATACCAACCAACCGATCGTTGAAAAATTACATTTCCATTCGTTGCTTTTACCGTCGAGTCCATCGTAGAAATTCACGAGGATTATTTTACATAGCAACGACCTTCGTCGTTTCGCGATCTCGATAATTCTCTCGCTTACCGATCTTTAACGTACATACAACGCATTCGCTTAATTACGATTTCCGCGCCGTACCCGAGATAATTTTGTAGAATTAACAAACCGTTTTGCAACCTTTCCACCAGGGCGGATTCTCGCAATTACTGAGAATCATTAATTTAAGATCTCTAAATTTTAATGCGCACCACATGTTCTGCTTCCCTCCCTCGTTTATAAATCATCGGTGAACCTGGGAGTTTTTAACCCTCTCTCTCTCTCTCTCTCTCTCTCTCTCTCTCTTTGCATATTTCGTATTGAAAAGAGCGAGGATGGTGGATAGTGAAAAGAAGTAAGAGAGGAAGATCGCAAAGGGAGCGAGCAGCAATAGGCGTATCATAAAACATGACCCTAAAATTAACCGATTCCTTAATTACCCGTTCCATTTTTCGAGCTCGAACGCCTCTCCTTCTCAACCCTCTCTCTTCTACGATAACTATTTTATTTTCTAACCGGAAGCAATCTGCTCCTCGTTAACCCTTTTCCTACTACTGCGAGATGTAATCTTTTTTTTTCTTCTTCGCAACGTCCCTTTATCCAGTCGTTCGTCGAAAACATTCCAGCCACTAACAGTTGCCATCGACGTAGCACAGAACTCAACAGATAAATATACTTCGCCAATTAGTAGCAACGACATCGACGCTCGATCGAAAGTTTCGATGGTGCCGGCTGGTGAAAAGGCGTGGAGAGGATTAGTCGCGTTAATTTCATAAATGGAAAAGCTTGTACGAGTGTCGTGCTTTTCCATCTACTTGAATATCCTCAGTGGTTCGACGTATGAGACGAATCTATCATTTCTATATTGTCAATATTATCTGTCAGATTATTCGGTACATCTGTTCTATTATTATACTTTTTGTAATTCTTTAAAAGATCCCAGTAATCATGGCAATGCATCAACCGTTCTATATAAACATATAAAAAGAAAATTACAACTTATATCGATCTCTCGCGAGACTCGTCGAGCAGGTCGATTCATCAGAGAAAAGCCAAGTGGTTGAAGGGTAGAGGTATAAGAGGGGTTGTGACGACAGGAGGCAGAGGGGTGGATATTGTCACGGATATTACCCGTGCGGTGGAAACACGTCGTCTCTCGGTGGTCACGATCGTTGAAGTGTTTAGTCTAGTGTCCCGGACTGTTGTGACAATCCATCCGCGCGTAAGCACAAAGACAGACGAGCACGCGTGTTAGCTCGCGCACATGCCTATTCCGTCGATGTAGAGCGAATCGACGGACACGTACCACCAGGGACGAAGGGTTTCGTGCTACGGAAGCGGTTAAAATGGGAGGGGAGACTGCTTCGGAGGCATCGTCGAGAGAGTTGGGAGAGAGAGACGGAGAGAGAGAGAGAGAGAGAGACAGAGACAGAGAGAATGAGGGAGAGAGTACTACGTACGTGTTCGGGATTACGGCGATCAATGCGGTAAGCCTTGTTTGTTTTGCGCTGGACCCATCCGCACAGATACACAGACGAATAAGTCCGTCCTAATACATATACCTAGGACGAAAACGCAAATCCATAGTGGAGTCGTTGGTGAACGGAACGAGCCTTTCCGTACTTTTCATTCATCGCCTTGAACTCGAACCGCTTCGAAGCCGGATCGAAAGGTCGTCTATTGAATCTTCTTTTTCTTTTCTAGTAGTTGAAGTCTAACAAAATGAAATTTAGTCCTATTAGAAAGTGTTTCGCAATTTCTTCGAAACAACGCTTATTGTAACGAGAAAGAGAGAGAGGCGAGGACAGAGGCAGAAAGAGAAAACGAGAGAAGGAATGACGTGCTACTAATCGATATACCAAGAGGGTGACTGTGAAAGAGGACTGAAGCTTCTAACTAAATTTGTTCCGATGACATCATTCTAACTTCCCTATTTCCACAAGACTCTCCAGAAAATGATAATCATTCCATATTAACTTTCTCACTGGTAGAAAAATGTAGAAATAAATCGTAAAGGAAATAAGTAATCGATCACCACGACTCAACTTCTTTAAAAAGTATCATTAAATTTATCTCAAAGCTTCGCATCGACGACGATACACACATTGATGTTTCCTTCATCCTTTATAAACTCATCAACGTGGTCGCCGCGGTTACGTTACGTCGGTGCACGATCTTTTATTTTCGTCGTATCGTTGATTTTTATAGGAAAACTTGGACGATGGGAGTTTGTAAGAGAGGTCAACGATAGGCGTGTTGAGGCAAGAAGGTGCAGAAAGAAAGTTGGATGAAAGAATAGTGAAAGAAAAAACGAGAGGAAAAAAGAGATAGAGGAGAGAGAGAGAGAGAGAGAGAGAGAGAGAGAGAGAGAAGGAACGAGATGAAAGAAGAGCGAGATGAGCTCCGCAAAAGCAGCGGCAACGTTTACGGGAAATTGCACTTTGTAAAGAAAGGCGAACCCTCGAGATCTCGAATCCTCGTCTTGTGTGTCCAAGAGGTATCCCTCCTCTCCGTTGACAAAACGATACAAACGTTGGTGGTGTGTTCACATACGCGGAACCGGTATAGAAGAATCGGTGCCATTCTTATCGGCACACGATCAGCGACCTGTATGTAACTTGAACACGTACATACATCCGTTTCGAGAGGCGCGGATAGTCGTGGAGTTGGAGTTGGTAGAGCTTCTATCTGAAGCTGCTGATACATTGGGAGATCGAAGAGTTCGGTTTACGGTTTACAAAGAGTTCCCATAAGCATAAAGATAGCTCGTTCATCCGCAAGACAAGTCGCCAGTGAGATCTTGTAAACGGGTGTACGCGTATGTGTATCAGAGAATACGTATTGGACTGATGTCCAGCAAGGGAAAAGAGAAAGAAAGAGAAAGAAAGAGAAAGAAAGAGTCGACTCGAGCTAGGTATCTGGAAAAATGAAGCAGCACCCTTTTTCCATAAAGTGAGAGAGAGAAGGAAACTAGACCCTCGTCCCGTTTCGCTTTACCGTTTGGAAAACGGAACGCGAGGTTAAATCATGGGGGCGACCAATGGGCTGGAAGGAAGAAGGAGAGCAAGAGGGTGGTATAGAAAGGGCAGCCCTTTCCATCCTTCTTTCTCCAGCTTCTTACGAAGAAGTAGTAAGAAAGAGAAAGAGAGGGAGAGAAAGAGAGAGAGAGAGAGAGACAGAGAGAGAGAGAGATCGCAGAGGTTCTCTCTTTCCACCGTCTCAAACCACTCGACCCTACTTATTTCAATAGCTTTCTCTTGGCTCGTTTGAATAAACTACGTCTACTGCTCTCACACACTTGCTTTCGCGTGCTGCCTACTTGTGCAGCCGCTTATAAAATTCGCACGCGCTTGAAGGCGCGAATGCATTCCGCGTGGCTTATTCGCTCTTCGCTCGTTATTTCTTCGAGATGATTCTTAATCATGGAACGAATCTCTGACATTTTATAACATTTGTTATAAAATTATACGTAACTCTTTATATATATATATATATATATATATATATATATATATATGATGTATGTGTATATGTGTGTGTGTGTGTGTGTATAGGTACTTCTTTATCATTTTTGTTACTAAAATCGACCATTTCTGGTTTCGGCGATATCGTCAAGAAGGCGTAGCAGTTTCAGTGAATCGAATCGTAAAGCGTATATCGCACGCGATTAATTTTGTATTATATGCTCGCCGAGATGACACAGGCAGCAAAAGTTTTTTTACGAGATAACTCGCTCGCATTCGCGGCAGGGACCGTATGGAAAATATTAGAGCCAATGGGAACTGGGCCGCAAAATTTCTCGAGTCTGTCGCTGAAGTATTTATGGCGGTGCATGAACACCACCTCAGATCCTTCTATTCCCTTCGAAGCTATCCCTATTTCTTTCCACGCGTTTTTATCCTGTTCCTATCGGTTCGTATTCGATCAAAAAAAGATAGAAAAAAAAATAAAGAGAAGTGTGTTGGAGAGAGAGAGAGAGAGAGAGAGAGAGAGAGAGAGGAGAGAGAGAGAGAGAGAGAGAGAGAGATAACGTACAGAGAAGAAGAGGGATAAAAAAATAAGGAAAAAGGAAAGAAAAATAAAAGGAAGGGGTGAGAGAGTTAATTCGCGGTTTTCTTATTATCACAAGAGACAAAACGTAAAAACCGAGCACGAGGTGTACCATTCTTCCGTTCAACTTTTTCTTATTCTTTTCTTTTATTTTTCGAAGCTCGGGTTAGCCGCGTTGGCATTCGCGCCTAATCTTTATCCGATATCTCGATCCACGCTTGGTGTTGGTCGATGAAGCTCGATGAAGCGCCTGGTTCTTCACGATGTTGAAGAGAAAGAGAGTAAGAAAAAGAGTCGAAGAAAGAAAGAGAGAGAGAGAGAGAGAGAGAGAGAGAGAGAGAGAGAGAGAGAGAGAGAGAAATAAACGAAAAAGGTAGATTTCATCTCCGTCAAGTTGTTTGTTATACCATTGCAGAAAATATGTCATTGATGAAAACGTGTAGTAAACTTGTTAAACTGTAATAAAAATAATCGAATTGAAACGATTGATTGAGCAATATTATCGTTTAAAAAATCGATTGATTTGCACAAGGGAGAGAAAGAAAGGAAGAGAGAGAGAATAACATCTTCTTTATATGCAGTATTATAAGTTAAAAAATTACTGGAAAAACTTGATACTTGATGAGAGAAAGTAAGAAAAAAATAAAGTTTCAATTAATGAAGAGCAAAGGAACGAGGTTGGGAATAAGAAGTTGGATAACTGAAAGCAAAAGCTATGAGTTTGGATCTATAGAGTCGTATAATGCGAGAATGTCAATGACGAAGGTAACAGAGAGAGAGAGAGAGAGAGAGAGAGAGAGAGAGAGAGAGAGAGAGAGAGAGAGAGAGAGAGAGAGAGAAGAAAAGAGGAAAAGAGAAGGATAGAAAAAGATGGAGAATATTGTAAAGGGAGAGCATAGAGAGCTCGGCAGCCATCTCTCAAACTTACGAAGCCGAGTATCCGGTGGATATTTTGCTGGATGTTTTCATATACACTCGTGGCACCGAGGGGGAAGAAGAGGCAGCACTCCGTTACTGTAAAACAGAGCATTATTATCCTTCTACTCCATTACCCAGGACACTACGGAGGCCGGGAAGCCGGCTGGAAGAGAGAGGATGCTATAGCAAAAACCAAAAACCCGGGCAACTACGGGCAAGGGCCATTGACTCCAACACTACCGCCTTTCAACCCCCGACGTGATTTATCTCTGGATTCTTGGTTTTCGACTTCCATCTTTCGTTCGAATGCCTCGATATTGAAGTACTTTCCTACTGGCCGGAAAGATATCCTTTTCTTGACTTTTACACTCCAATTTTTATTTTTACTCAACGTTATCACCTGCTTTGTTACTTTTTTTCTCCTGTGTTAAACACTGATCATTATCGCTAGAGTAAGGTCTTTTGGATATTTCGAAATATTTCATCATTCTGAATCGTTCGTATTATATTTGAGAATTTCGAGATCGATGTCCGGTGATCTCCTTTTATGTAGGAGCGTAAATGCTCGAAACAGGACTACTTTATTCTCGGTATTCGATATCGATGTTGGCATGCGAACAGTTCTCCCTCTTAACTTAAACGTACTCGATTCACCGCGCCCCTCTTTCATCATTATCCCGGTTATGGAGAATCATACGCCGGCCTGAGAACATACTTTTATCGAGATGTGAATATCCGGGCATGAATTTTGCGATACTACGTTTTTATTGGATCAAAATCGAAAGCCGCAAGGGGTGCTAGAACATATCCGCTAATAATTCACGAGAGCTTTATAAAACGTTTGGAAAAGCTGAAGAAAGGAAGAAACAAAGAAACAAAGAAAGGAAGGAAGAAAGAAAGAAAGAAAGAAAGAAAGAAAGAAAGAAAAATAGTCGTTTCTCCAAACAAGTTATGCAATTGTAATGTACGAGGCCTTATGCATATCGCAAGCGATTATAATGAAATTAAAACTAAACTGATTAAGAAAAACTTAATTACATGCTCTCGACAAGAGTTCCTCTAAATGTTTCAAAAGGTTAATAACTTTTGTAAGTGGCTTGGTTCACCTCACACTACAATTCCACAAACCCTCTCCTTCTCTCTTTCTCTCTCTCTCTCTCTCTCTCTCTCTCTCTCTCTTTCTTTCTCGTTCTTCAATCCCTAGTACCGGTTACGGCACCACGCGAAGTGACGTTCATGTTCGCGAAAGGTTTCTTGCGACATACGATGAATAAGGCTGCTTTGAAATATCTCCAAAAATACAATACAATATCGGTATACCTAGTCGTTTTCAAAGAATCCCTTACCCAGAATCTAAGCGTATTTAAACGAAGCCAAGGAAGAAATATAGGAATGCTATTTTCCTGTAGCCTACGAACTGTGCGCGAGGTGCTAGTCGGAAGAGAAGTATGAAGAAGAGGGGAAGCCGACTACATGGCCACTTTTTTATATACTCGCTCCTGAAGGTTATGAACATGGTACGGAGGCATATGAATAAAGTGGCTAACTTTTTGCCACGTATATCACCCTAGTAATGTTCATGCCGCTTTAAAGCATTATATAGTACGTTTCGAGTCGATGCAGCAACGGGCTCCTTGCAACAGCCTCGGTTATGCTTCTTTTTTTACTCTGCACGATATAAATGTTTAATAGTGTTTCAATAATTAAAGGCAAATGAGATAAACACAATAAGAATCGTTTTGAAGAAAGATCGATAAATCATCGATCAAATTTCGATCTCTTCGTGGAAATCTATTCACGATTATCTTCGAGAAACTGATAAAAACATTTTTAGTTGGACGCGTGCGTGAGATAATAGATCTCAGCCACGTGGATCATAGCCACAATTGACTCATTCTGCCAAGAAAGCGTACCACCCAAGTATTCCGATAAAATTTGATCAGCGAACATTACGTTCGAATGGACACGATGCCAAAGTCTCCACCCATTCACCTGACGATATCTACTATCAAAATCGAACGATTTATATTAGCTCGTTCATCGTAGTGAAAATCTTCAAAATTGTACTCGAAATTATTTGTGAAAATTATTTATATTTCCGTAAATAAAATCGTGATAATTATACTTATAAATTAAATTAAAGAATTAAAATTAAATATCAATAACATTGAATAACATGAATTAAAATTGAATATCAATAACAAAAGAAATGTTATTATCGTTGAGTGTGAAATACGTGAAAAATTGTCTACTTGATAATTTGCGTACAATTGATTCAACAAGAAAGAAAATGAAAAGGCGTAAATAAGATGATTTCTTTTTTTTTCTGTGAAATGCGGAGGTATGAAAGAGGCCGCGTTTGTATCATATTCGTCGGTGATGTAATTCTTCCTCTACTCGAACGATTCGATTCGACGCGCAATTAATCGGACTGTGATTCCCCGTATCCACGAACAAGCACCCTCCCTTTATTCCCTCGCATCGCAGAATTTCGCGAGTTTCTGCCTGCCGGTCTCTTTCTGTTCTCTCCTCTTCTCGAAATTCACCCCTTCGACCCGGTAGCCCGTTCTCTCAAATCCATGCCGATATCCGTCGTCGTTGTCGTCGTCAGCCTGAATCTTTCGCATTACGTCTTTATGCGATGCTTCAAACCGTAGCCGAAGCTTCTTTTTTTTTTTTTATTCCCGAAGCCTAATCAAGAAGAGTAAACCCTGAGTGACGAGAGCGAGTAGCAGAGAGAAACGGTAGAACGAAGAGGGTGAGACAGACGGTGGAGGGTGTTACTGGGGTGAGTTAGAAACGAATCGATGCATTACCCAGAACAGTCGTTGACTCGGAACGAGGAGGGATTCGAAGGGATGAAGAAGGAGGGATAGACCGATGTATAGCAAAAGGAAGTATCAGAGTGAAAAGAAAGAGCGAAAGTGCATGTGTACGTTTAGTGTGAGAACGCGTATGCGTGACAGTGTGCACTAGATGTAGAAGCAAGTGAAGCTGGAATGAGGTAGAGAAACCGGTGTCTGAGAGGACCATGAGGACGGACGAGAAAAAGAGACGAAGAAAAATGGCAGGGTAGACTGTGGTAATGGTGATAGTGGTGGTGGCGTTGTTGGTGGTAGTAGTAGTAGTGATGGTGCTACTGGCGGTGCTGGTAGTGTACCGTAGGGTAGTTAGCCAATCGCGCTCTAGAGCTACACCGGATGAATATCAATGAGGGAAAAGCCACCCATCGCTGCGTTTTACAATTTTCTTCGCTCCACGTTGCTACCGCTCGTATCTGTCTGCGTATATATTGTGTGAGTAGGTAGTACGTCCGTGTGTTCTCGTCGACGTCGTCGTCGTCGTCGTCGTCGTCGTCGTCGTCGTCGTCGTCGTCGTCGTCGTCGCGCATATCTCTAAAACAGAGAAAGTCGTCAGTGGGCGACCGTTTGTTTACCGAGGGCTTGATTGAAAACGCGATTCTTCGATGTACAATCCATTTAGGCTCCTCGTCCTAACTTAAAAACAAAACGGAGTGAACCTACGAATTCGTGCAGAGAGCCGGTTTCACGAATCCCTCGTAATAGAAAAGTAGCTACCCTTTAAACAGGATTTCTCTCTCCCTCTCATTCTATTTTTCTCTTTCATCTCTCATTTAACTATATATCGCAAATTCACGGAAGTTCGTCAAACCGAAACGTTGGACGAATCGTTTTACCTTGAAGAATTCTCGGATTTCAATGATATCGAGTGCAGTCGAGTGCAGTGCGATCTTTCTCTAACGAGACGATCTCGTGAAGTATACTTCGAAATAACGTTTTCTCACGTTTTGTTTCTTTATTTTTCTACCGTTCTCTCTCTCTCTCTCTCTTTCTTCCTTTTTTTTATTCCTTCTTTATTTTGTCTCACACCGAATGCGCTTTATGTTTCTAATGACATCTCCGATTACGATACTTGCTCGTCCGACCGAGCTTCGTTCTTCCGACAAAATGATTTCGTTCGAATAGAATGTCACGTTACGTGAATAGAATTTTACGTAGCGTGAATCGGGCTCGACGTCACGGGCAAAATAAAATCGAATGAACGAGCCGAATGAGTCTTCGTTATGGCTGACTTTTTTATTTCATTAAAATTCGTTTAATGAAAGTGCCGCCGTTATGCGAGAACGATCGTACGAACGAACGAACGAACGAACGAAATGCCGAGGCTAATAGGTGCTGCAAGCGTCGTTACGATGTTTAAAAAAAGAAGGGTAGGTAAAAAAAAAGTCTGCGGAAAAATACAAACGGTCTATGTGCAAAACATCGACGATAACCGGAGTACGTGCTCCGCTATCCAACGCGATCTTAAGCCAGTAGTTTCGTAATGCTTTTTCCTAGTATTCGATACGACGACCGTACGAGGAGAGCTCGAGGAGAACGTTTTCCACTTTGAATCCAACTTTAATTTCCGTCGCGTGATCAATATTAAGCTTTCTTCGACGATGTTCGTTACGTATATACCAATGGCTTTGTGTCTGTTAGCTGTTCAACAAAGCCTGGATGCAGTTTAGAATGAATTACTCGACTCGATTTTTCATCCATTTTAATTTTCTTTCTGCTTGCATATACGATATTACATGTAAATTTTTATTGTTATGATATTCATGCACGTTCACATGTAAATATGATATATAAATATTCCAGTTTTCAAATGCATATTACCTAATTGATTAAAAACAATTTTTTTTTTTACTTTTTTCAAATTAAAAAAGAAATTTATTTTTTGCGAATAAAAAATTCGAATTAACGTTTAAGAGATTCCTTAATGACTCGATAAACGAAAGAAATGAGAGATAATAAATACTACAAGCGTAAACGAGTTTCATCGATAAAATTTATTACTCGAGAATAAGCCACCGTTATTTAGAAAAGAAATGCCGATGTCGTCTTCTGACTTTTAGAAACGGCTTGGTACTATCATTATGTGCACTTAAGGGCTAAATCTGTGCCGCATTAAACGAATTTACGCTGCAGTCGAGTCCTTGCAATTACGTGTATACTGCAGGATTACAAGAGCGTCGCTTGCACGCCTTAAACGAAGTGGCACCCGTACGTACACTATTCCTAGCTCCCTTTTTCAATGGCGTATTGTATCTTATCCATTTATGACGTGAAATTAGTTTTGAATACCTATATTTTAGAAATTCGTAATAACTTTATCTTCGTTTGATTTCTCACATACACATGTGAAAGTGATGTTTAAAATAGAAAAAAAAAAAAATAGAGAAAAGAAAGAAAAAGAGGACGACAATTTCTCTTGCTAAGATTTCTTATCTGCCTAATATGTCCGTTTTACGATAACGTACGTAGTTGGATAGACCGCAAAAGGAAACGGAAAATTGAGCCACGTCGTTTTTCTCAAGCGAAAGCACGACGGGCTCGAAGTAGAAAGGAAGAGAAGGTTGTTCGCGAAAGCAGCCTTAAAAAAACGAGATTATATCGATCTGTATCGTTGCTCCGAAGATAAAAGGGCCCTGCAGCTAGTACCAAGGATTTAGAGGAAAGCATGGCAGCCTCTCAAGAAGACGAATCGACCTTCGAAAAGCAGCCTTTCGATTCTTCCTCAATTCTTTTCTTCTTCTTCGCTATTCTCTTTCTCAACGATCTGTCAATCGAAACAGACGATTTCTTTGAATCCAACTAGTGATTTATTTCTTATGGTCTCGAATAAAACTAATTACATGATCATAAATTCTTCTCGAATAAGAAACAACCTTGGCTTGTTATCGTTCCTATTACGTATTTTATTTTCGACGGGAATAAATTAATAAAACGTTGATAGCGTTGGCAAAGTTAACGTGATTAAAAACGAAAAAGCTTTTTTTTTCAATCTTGTACCTTCCTTCTTTATAATCGGTAAGGAGTTAGCTTAAAAAAGTTTAATCGCGTTTCGAAACGTCGTCATGGCAATGAATGGATAGAAATAAAGAAAGCCGGTTCTTTCCTTGGGAAAAAGAAAACTATCTAACGTCGCAAGGAACGCGGCAATGAAATAAGATGTGTCGTGAGTGCAGCTTTATCCAGAGTGATCCCTTCCTAGAAAGCTTATCTCTACATTTACTGAGCGTATGCGAATACGCGCTAGGATATTCCTCGCAGAGAATACCTTTTCCTTCGTTACATAAATATATACATGCACATCTACGTACATATATACGTATGCACTCAAGTGAATGTGTGTGTGTATCTATGTGTGTGTGTATACTACTTGTGGAACTAAATCAAAGAATCTCACGGATTTACTGACGTGCAATCCCGGGTTAGCCGCGAATGCACACGATCCTCCGCGTAACCTTCAACGAAATATTTCTTGGTGGCATGCTACAGAGAGAATAGAGAAGCTTGTACTTCTTTCCCCAAGACGAAGAACACTTTTCGTGAAACACACCTCTCCCTCGAGACATTACCGATCATCATTCGACCTCTTTTCTTCTTACCCTCGTAACTCTCGCAAACATCCCTCGTTATCGTTCCTTATCTTGGTCAACGAATCTTACCACGAAAAGCAGAAACTATAGACTAGCCCAGTCGAGGAAGATTACTTTAAAGATATAAAATGTAATCTTTAAAGTTGAGAGCACTCATATTTTCGATTTATCTAAATTATCGGATATTAAACGAGCGAGAAAAGAAAAACGAAGATACGCTATATTATACGCTATATTATAGTTTATACTTAAGAAAATATATGTGTGTGTGTGTGTAACGTAATAAGTTTCACGGACAAAATGATTATTTCTACGAAGAATGGCGTGAAAATAATAAGTGACTTCCGATACTTCAAAAGTAAGTATTATACTTCGATGAGTTTCTTGCTTTTTCATGCGTCACGAAACAACACATCGATGCCCCTTTTCATTTCGCCATCGTTCGTTGAAGTTGAAGTGACAGAGAAAGAGCGAGAGAGAGAGAGAGAGAGAGAGAGAGAGAAAAAGCGAGATAGAGATAGAGAAGAAACTTCCTTCTTCGTGAAAGGTCCACAACACGAGATCTCTTCTGGCTTCCTCGCTCGTTTGTTATCGTTCGTTACATCGTGTTATCGAGCGCTATCGTTCAGAGAGCTTTCGTTCCAGCATCTCTCTCGTCGATTTCATCGATCAAACCCAGCCGTCGCTCGTATCCGTCCATCTTCTACCAGGCTCGTTCACTGTCGCGACGAAACGGTAAAGACGATAAAGCTCCGTGAGCACAACTACGAAGATGACGACGACGAAGACGACGGGGAAGAGGGACGGTAATGAAATTTGATAAAGTTATGCCGCGAGGCTTTGTCGTTGTCGTCCTCGTAAAGAAATATACAAGATGGAAAAGGAAGAAGGGAAGAGTGAGATAGAGATAGATAGAGAGAGAGAGAGAGAGAGAGAGAGAGAGAGAGAGGGAGAGAAGAAAGATGAAAACGTAGAGACAAGGACAGCGTGTAACGCAAGTAAGAGAGTTAGAGAGAGAGAGAGAGAGGTTTACGCTTCACGCTCTTCTCGTCTTAGTACGTCGCGAGTCTCCCGACGAAGCTTTATACGATTCTCGTTGGCTGCTTCTCTCATTCTCGCTTTTATAGTCTCCGTTGTCGCATCCTTCTTCTTCGTCGTAGGCGCGCGACGAAGCGAACGCCATAAGCATGGAGCCGTCTACTGTGCGTGAATGAAGTTGTGTAACATCGAGACGCGAAGTCCTCGTGAGTTAAACGCTTTGCAACGACGACTACGATGACGACCATGATATAATACACTTCAGCTGAAGCGTGTGGAAAACGAGAACGCGTTGAGTAATAGTTGCTTGAGAAAGTAGAAAAAGAGAGATGGAGATATGACAAGATAACGATTCCTACAAACAATTCTCTCTTCCTCTTTTAGGATGCACATCCGGTTGGCAAGATGGCCGACTGTCTACTTCCGCCGTTGACTCTTGCCTCTCGTTTCTTGCCTCGTCACGTCGCGCCTACTCTCACAAAGATCATCTCGTTCTTTCGACCTTCCACCGTGTGTTTTTCTTTTTCTTTTTTTCTTTTTTCTTTTTCTTTTTCTCTTCTTCTTTCATTTTTCTCAACTCCCCCCTCTCGTGGACTCTCGCGCTCGTTGAGAGAAGTCACGAGAACGAATGCTTTTTGGATATAATGGCTGCGTAAAAGAAAAAACGAAAAAATAAGCGATCTCCAATCCTTTCACATACAAAAGAAGGGACGGACTGTACTAATTTATTAGGATAAAAGGGAGAAAAAGAAAGAAAAAAAAAGAAAAAAGGAAACAAAGTCTCTGTGTAACGTCCCTCGTTTTTTCTCGTGCATTCTATCCTTTTCTGTTTCCTTTCTTTTTTTTTCTTTTTCTGCCAATTAGAATATCGAAACGATAAGTGGACGAGAGTTTTTGGCAGACGACTAGAAGATCATGTCGGTCTCTGCTGCTTTGTCGGCGTATGTATGATAAAGTTTTTGCTTAAAAAGTCCCTGCCCGTTTAAGATATTCCAGTCTGGTATGGTTAGGGTTGGCTAAAGCACCGTGGATAGAAGGAGCCGGCCGGGCCACTCTCTTGATATCCCTTGGGATGAGACGCTACGTTTCTTCGTACAGCAGCCCTCATTCTTATCTCGTCTTTACCCGGTACACGCTTCGAGAAAGACTTCCTAAGATCGCTATTCTTTCGTCCATAACTATAATCTTTTTAAAAATTCTATTTCCATCGAGTTCGAAACAACGATTACTTATATTATATAAAACAGTTAAGTAATATCCTACCATAATTATTTGAAACGGCAGAAATTTCTTTTTCGGTTGAGAACGTTTAATCTGTAATGCAAGAAAAATGTCTCGCTGTTAAGGAAAAACGTAACAACAAACATGGCTCGATGTCCCGCACCCCCAATATTTGATATAATCTATGTGTTTTGTCGTCGGAAAGCGTTACGGTCGTTTTGGAACGCTAGAACCAAGATAAAGGGGGTGAAGAGAGAGGGTAGAGCTAGTGGCCAGGAGCAGAGACCGGGAATTGTAATCGCGAAGGTGTACTTCGAGGTAGAACCTCCTCTTTGCCAAGCGGTAGCTCTCATACGGCGACACCGTATCTCGAAGTTCAATGTTTGCTCAGCTTGATTCATACCCCTTGGCCCACCCTTGCATTGCCGTTCCACTCCTCTTTCCTTCTCTCTCTCTCTCTCTCTTTCCCTTTCTATGCGACCCCCTGCTGAATGTATCTGCCTACTTCTCTGTTCTCTCTCTATCTGTCCCTCTTTCTCTCTCTCTTATCGTGTGTCTATCCCATCTTCTCTTTTCCTCTCACTTCGCTTCTCTTCTTCATAGTATACACATACACAAGCAGACGTCCAAGTATGTACGTATAAGTGCACAAAAATACGTGGACTATCTCATATACTCACGCATATGTGCGTACCTGTACGCTATCCAGTGCGCAAGGTCCTGAGCTTCCGAGTTCCACGTTCCTATGAAGTTTACTCAAGGGACCCTCACTGGATTGCCAAGTACAATATTCGCATAACGTTAAGTTCGAAATGGTCCTGCTGCCTCGTGTTGAACAAAAACGAGAGAGAAAGAGAGAAAGAGAGAGAGAGAGAGAGAGAGAGAGAGAGAAGCCTTAAATGTGGCCCTAGTAACGCAGCGTTTCCCTCGAAAGCCAATTAAACCTCTTTCTCTTGGACCCTTTTGTTTTCGAACGACCTATCCTGCGTACGACGTATGTTGTCTATCTTGCTTTCTTCCTACTATGATGTATCCGTGTGCGTTGAAGTGCTACTATATTTATACTTCGGCGTGTTTGCTCGATGGCGAAAAAAGAAACGTGAAAAGATCACGGCATTGGAAAGCACGTTTAATGGACGAATGATCTCTTTGACCGATGGAGAAGAAAAATTTGAGGTACAAACTACAGCACTTTCATTGCGTTTAGGGATTCTTGAAGAACGAGGGAGAAGAGAGAATAGATGACGGGTCATGAATGAACAAGTGGAGAGGGTTTGGAAAGAAGAGGGATGATGAAAGAAAAAGAAAGAAGAAGAAGAAGAAGAGAGAGAGAGAGAGAGAGCAATCGCGAGCTTAATTCAACAAAATTAAGGAACGCCAATTATAAGTTGACAATTTGTCGAGAAGTCAAGGCCAACACGAAGGGGAGTGAATAAAGACAAAAGGACGTTTGCCTTCCAATCGTTTGTACTTTCTCTTTCTTACTCTACCCAAACGAACTCCACCCCCCCTTCAGTTTCTAACAATAAGATCGATTCGATCGTTTACCGCGTTTACCCGGTCCTTCTCTTCGAGTCATCTTCCTTCGACTAATAATTATGAATTGGTTGACTTCTATTAAAGGTCCTTCGATCTCGATGAACGCTTTAATTATGCGATCAAAGAGGGGAACGCGTCTCTTTAATTATTCATTCTTTCGATTTCACGATGGAAACGAATTAATTAATCCATTTCTTTTTTATCCGGTCTATCGATTTATTTAATTTTTTTTCTTTTTCTCCTTCTTTTTTTTTTTACTATCATTTAATGTTTCCTTCACGATCGTCGCTGTTTCTAGCGATTAGTGACACGCGATAGATATTTACGAGAAAGAGAGACAGCAAAGCGGTCCACCGTAAGAAGCTACGTAGTGGGTAATAAGAAAATTTGAGGACAGGCCACGGTATCATTTGTCATTGTCAGCCTGACCTAGGAATGGCGCAGAACAGCGTACAGCGTCGCTCTCTTTCTATGCTTTTAACAATATTGTACATCACGTGGCCAGCATCGTTCCTCTTCTTTCTCTTCACCCTTTGTTCATCCTCTTCTTTAACACCACGTTCGTTCGTTCACTCGACTAGCTAGACAATATATCTTCATATAGTAAGGAAAGCACAGTCACCAACGACTCGACTTTTATACAAGACCACAAATTCACTCGATACTTCTCGGGTATTGCTCATATTTGAAATCGTTCGAACGAAATCTATATTAACATTTTAAGAAGCCTATTTCTTAAGAACGATTCATAGATTTTTTTTTTATGAGAGGAGCTACGAAAGTAGTCGTGTATTCTCTTTCTCATTTCAGGTAAGATCGGCGATTCGTGGAAGATGAACCCCATCTACAAACACGATTCGTACTCGCAACAACGCGTGGAGTTGTCCATCTTAATTCGCAGTAAGTTTTATCGAAGATATATTGCATTTATTCGACGATATATAACTTCCTATCACGTTATATTTTATGTGTAAGTTTAAACAACGTTTTTTGCCGTTGAGAAAAATAGCGTTAAGTCGCGTTGAAAAAAAAAAAAAATGCGTTTCAAGCTGCTGAAAGTGTTTTATTATACTAATAGAACAGTTTAGAAATTTTATACAGCATACCTCTGGCCGAGCAGAAATAAAGAGTTAAACGAGAGATGCGTTTCTAACTTTGAAACTAGATGAAACTTTATTTGGATCTGACTGGATATTACAACTGTAATTTTAATCCAATTTACGAGGCATAACAGTAGAGCCGAGCGTAGAGTCCGTATCAAGTTCTCCGTAATAACAAGTTATGAATATGATCTTCCAGGATCTTTTTGGACCGCGGCGGCTTCTTGTTTTTTATAACTTTTACTAAAACTTCGATATGAGCTAGCTGAATATTCATGAACTCAGGCTTTATTACGCGAATAGCATTATCGTTCTTCTCTCGGGAGTGCAGCATAAGGACTTAAATCACACAGCCGTTTGTATATATTGCTTAACTTAGGTTTATAACGACGTTAATTATACTTCCCAATACGATTTGCATAATAGCTATATGCAACCGTATCTTTAGTCGACGTCTTTCATTTACGCGTAAAGAAAAGATAAAAAGAAAAAGAAAAGAAAAGAAAAAAAAGTGTCCCATAGCATCAACCTAAACAAAAGATCTATTCGCCATTGAACTCAACGAGATCGTTCGTCTAACAAGCATAGTATTTTTTAATTCCGAACATTATATTAGGTTCGACGCTAGATCCATAAGCCGGATAAAGTTAAGCTCTGTTTAACTTCGAAATCCCTGTGGCTGATTGGATAATGTTGAAGTTAAATCAAGTTTATCTTTCCACCCGAACTGTCTAGAACATATAACCATACAACAGAGAGTAGTTATTTAGATAAAAGTTTGTTAGTAAAGAAGCATTACTGATTCGTGCAATTCGGTTTCAACTTTCCTGCTACATTAGAAATGCAATTGCGATATCCTTGTAATCAGGATATACAAAAACGTTATAACAATAGCCGAGAATTAAAGAGAAATTTTCTGATACGAAGATATAGATAACTCTGACGTGAACTGATTCTCACCCGTTCAATGCACAACGAGGTACAATAAATCGAGCTATCTATTCGATTCTGCCTCGCACTGCCATTTCATTTGACAACGGCCAACAACCGATAATAGAGCGCAACCGCGTACGCCGGTGGATAAGGACGGTAAGGGTGAAAACCGACCCTTGTGCACCTGCCCGCTCCCATGTTCGATTAGCGATGAATTATCCCCGACGAAGCTCCCCTATTCGTGATTCTACCTGTTGGTTCTAATCTCGGCTCTATCTAATTCGTTCTCATTAATACTCTAGAAACGTGTTCCTTTCCTCACCATAGAGAAAGAGAGAGAGAGAGAGAGAGAGAGAGAGAGAGAGAGAGAGATGTCCCACCATAATTTTTCTTTTCTCATAGTACGAAATTATGTTCGAAGCAAAATCGTTAAACGATTGTACAAGATAGTTAATTTAGTACCTATTTGAAAAGCGAACATTAAGAAAATACTATTATATAGAGATATCTTAAAAATAATTGTTAATTAATTTTTTACTCACTATTATCGTACGATGTAAAATAGGAGATACGTCGAGGAATGAGGAAAAAGAATTATACTTGTCGTTAAGGTGGAAGATACCCAAGGAGAAAGATATAACAGGGGTATTAACTTCCCGCTTTTGTAGTAGTAGGCCCACATTATGACTAGAGTTATATCGTTTTATATATTATAATAAAAGCGTTTGTGACCTGGCAGTATCGTGGCAATATCATGTCGCTCGTACAAGCGGACAATGTCTTTATCTTTACGGGACCCTAATGTTTTTAATTTCATAACGGATTATCGTAAACGAGACGTGTTCTCCTGCAAGTACATCTCTATCTCTTTTCTTTCTTTTTCCTTTCTATCTCTTTTTGTTTCTTTCTTTCTCTTTTAGGCAGTTCGACATGGTGCTGGCCGGTGGTTTTCAGCCTCACTTTGTTAACGGACGCGTGTAAAACTTGCCTCTCCACCCACGAGTTAAATATTAACCGTTTCGTGATAAACGGTGTCGAGCTCAAACCATCCCTACCTAGGTGACTTTTTTATGCCGACCCCCGAGGTCGACGTCATAGTCACCCCATCCCCTCTTGCAATTTCGTAAGCGACAAATTGGCTGGTAGAGCGCGACATCGATCGTCGCTTCCCTTTTTTCGTCCGCGACAAAGCCGGCCGTGAGCGCGAATTTTTAATTACAACGTCGCTCTTCGATTCGTTCCTACTCCGTTCACTATGTCTCGTGCGAAAATTTAAATATCCTATATCTACACTTTTTAAATCTCGTAAATATACGTACTTCTTTTTTTTTATCAATGTCAGAAAAATTTTAAGAAATTATTAATTATAAGAAAAGGTCGTCAAGCATCCCTCGAATAACCGAAATATTTATTTCTGACATTTATATGAAAGATTTATTTATCCATCGACAATCGATGAATGACTATTGTTTATAAGACAATGGAACCTAATCACATAAAAGCTAAAATTAGTTTTACCGTCGTTCTTTGATCCTTATCATCAGCGTGGCTTTAATACGTACGATATGAATAAGGCTAAAGTTTATAAGTTGTATGGGAGGTTTAGAAAGTTGCAACTGTTATGTATACGGAGATGGTACTGTATGGAACATGGGATAAGAGAGCTAGCCCAAGCAGAGGTACGTTGTGCATATAGCAACGAGAGAACAACACGTTTATTCGACGATAGTACATTCATCGTTAGCGTGGCTGTAGTTTAACGTTTAAATTACCTTGCACCCAGAGTTATTCACTGTAGTGGGGCGTTACATAACGCCAAATAAATAGCTTCGCGTTTGTATATATATATATATGAGGAGAGAGTGAGATAGAGAGAGAGAGAGAGAGAGAGAGAGAGAGAGAGAGAGAAAGAGAGAGAAAGAGGGAGATACCTATATGAATATGGAGATAACGCATTGTTGGTCATGAATTTTTGTCGAACGTTAAATTTTTACATACGCTCACGAAGATATACGCATCGAATATTTTATCCTTTCCATGGGAGAGAGAGAGATAGAGGAAGAGAGAGAGAGAGAGACAGGAAACCTGACGCAACGTCTAGTTGGGATTAAACGTAACCGACGTTGGTGAATATATTTATACGAACGCGCGGGAATAGTCGTCACCGGGAAACAAACGAAGAAATATTCTGCGAATATTTTCTCGCAAAAGCAACCCTTCGTTTTCGTCTTAATTGCTCGCCAAGCGATTATATCGTTTTTCTTCGAACAAACCAGTTTTTTCGAAAAGCGACGTCGTAATCACGACCCTGTATTTTGCGTTTTCCAACCGTAAAAATAAAGAAAGCAAAGGTAAAGAAAAGAAAAATATATAAAAAAGAAAGGTGGAAAAGAAAGAGAGAGAGGGAGAGAGAGAGAGAGAGAGAGAGAGAGAGAGAGAGAGGTTGAATCTCGCGTAGACCGAAACTTCTTTCCCTCGAACTATTTCCAAATGAATTCCTCGGTGGCTCGCACGAAACACGTTGAATCGTCCGCCGATGAATGCCGCTCTTTTGCCGGTCGTTAGAGCGACAATTAGAGCGCGGTAATAGAATTCATTCAGAACGGTAAAAACTTGTACATGGAGTGTACACTTACATACATATGTACACGCGTAATACTTTTTTTTATATATTTACATATATCGTAAAAGATTCAAGCAATCGCCCGAGTATTATCATTGGCTATTCGTTCGCTCTCTCTCTCTCTTTCTTTCTTTCTTTCTTTCTCTTTCTATCTTTATCTCTTCCTATCCCTTTGTAAAAGCCGCTTAGTAAGAAAAAAAGAAGAAAAAAGAAAGAGAAAAAAGAGAAAAGAAAACCAAAAGAAAAAATAAGAAACAGAAAAAAGAATAACAAGTCCCGCAGAGTCGCGAAACGCCAATTGAAATAAGCCTATTCACTCGGTACCTGTAATTCATGCACCTTGAAGCTTCCATCGGTGGGTAGGTAAGCTTCTTTTCCATCCCTTTACACATGACAGTGATCGCGGTGGTAAACGGCAACGTTTCTGTGTAGCGTATTTCAAAAAGATGAGTGTGACGCCCACGCTGTCGACGTCGTCCTCGTCGTCGTCGTCCTCGTCGTCGTCGTCGTCGTCGTCGTGCTTTTCCTACTTTCTCTTTTTCCTTTCTCCTCTTTCCTTCTTCTCTTTATCTCTCCCTTCCACAGTCTCGCTCTCTTCTACTTATCCACTTTTTCCCGTGGTTCTCTCTTTCTATTCTGCCACCCTCTCGCCGTGACGACGCCGAAAGGTCTTTTTCCGCGCGCTCAAAGGGAAGGTCCCATGAAAGAATCATATCCAGATCGATTATAAAAATAAAGGCGACATTAAATTGCAAATTTTACTGGTTCTCCGTTCGCTCACGAAAGGTGGTTCGCTGTGAGCTTTTTTTTACACACAGTTAAATATCGATAGAGAAGACGAAGAAAGAGATTTTCTAGTATTTTCTTTTTTGGAATTTTGAATGGTTCTTTCAAGATATAATGTAAAACAATAAAAGAAATATATTATCGTCTTGATATACTCAAAGGTTTATACATTGATGGTATCCTCGTACGATTTGTTAGAATAAGAAACATAAAATGTTTTTAAATGTTCTCCGAGAAAATTGGCTAACATCCGGTTACTTAAAAAAATCAAAAAGGGAGCCCTCGACGGGGTCGATCCTCGAACGTTTTACTTAGCAATAAACCATAGCCTTAATCTTCGGCGCAAAGAGAAGAAGTCTGAAGGTCGGTAGGAAAGGAAGAAGGGATCTCACGACGTATAACTTTCGCCCAAGGGCAAGGGAAAGAAAGAGCGAGTGCGAGAGCGAGAAAGAGAGAGAGAGAAAGAGAGAGAGAAAGCGTGGAAAGAGATAGAGAAAGTCCACGTAGGAAGAAGGGTACGACGTGCGCGGAGGGGTCGACTACCTCGTGAAATAACAATTCGGTTTCGATCGTCGAGGAGTCTGGAAATTTTCATCTCCGCCCCGAGGCACGAGACGTTGCCGGTGGGTGGTTGTCGAGAGGGCTCGAGAAGGGGTGCCGTACGTCCGTCGTAGAGAGGGGCTGATTCGACGGTCGGTGGTGGTAAGGAGAGAACCGCTCACGGAGAGGGTGAGAAGGATGAAACCAAGCGAAATGGTGAGAGTGAGAGACAAAGAGGGATGGATAGAGAGAAGTAGTTGTAGTAGAAGTAGTAGTAATAGTAGTAGTAGTAGTAAAACGGAGAAAGAGAAGGAGAGAGAGAGAGAGAGACAGAGAGAGAGAGAACAAGAGAGAAAGTGAGAGAGAGAGAGAGAGAGAGAGGAAGGGAGGGAGGAAACGGGGACGAGGGGTGACGGCGAAGGGTTTAAAATAATAGTAGAACATAGCGTCTGAGTCAGTCGCGCGAGGAGGGCGAGGAGAGGACTCCGCCCCGCGAAATATGGCGAGCTTCGCCAGGACGTGATTGGGTGACGGGAGGACCCCGAAGCTTGCAAGCCAAGACATTGGTGCCCCCTTTTCGCACTACTATCCCCCTTTTAACCACCCTCTGCCAGTTGGGGGGTACCCTCTTACTACTACCTTCTCTCCCCTTTCTCTCTCCTCCTTCTCCTTTTCTATCTTTGTCCTCCTCTTTTCTTTCTTCCTTCCTCTCACTTTCTCGTTTTCTCTTCGTCTGTCGAGCCGCTTTCGGCTCGCTCGCTAGTCCCGTGCTTCTGCTATTCGTGCTCCAAGAACAGACCCAGTAAAGTATCCTTGCCCATTGTCTGGACGGTAGTACCAGCCGACGCTCGATATCCTTTACTTCTGAATCGATCCTGATGATAACACGTGGACGACAAGTTTTCCAAATCTCGTGGAATAAGAGGAAAAGGATTTAACGTTAGTTCGTCAAATATCGTATTCTCTTTAGTTCTTCTCTCTCTCTCTCTCTCTCTCTCTCTCTCTCTCTCTCTCTCTCTCTCTCTCTCTCATCTATTTTCTAGTTCTTCGAATAACCTATTCTTTTCTCCTTGCGTTTCTATTCCATACACTCTAGCTGTTACTGGAGAAAGATAAAACGATCGAATTTTGGTCCTACGTGACGCATTATAATGCACGAACTAGGCAAGAGAGAACACGTCCTACGAAATATTCTCCTACAACATTCACGAGCCGAATCGAATAGACGTTCGCTCGATACGTCCTCCGTATGCGGAAATCGTACGCTGCCAGATGAAATTTGCTTCGGAGTTCGAGGTGGTCAGCAGAACGAGCTTCCGGTCTCTAGACCCGATAATCTGGGGTGCGCGGTTGCACGCATGGAGTTGTCAATCAAGGCCGATGGTGTCCCACTGGAACATCCGTTGTCTGTCCGACTCGTCGACAGATATATACGAGCTCCGGACACCGTTCACGACATCCGCACTATTCATGGGATCCATCCGATCGTCTTCCTGTTCATGGACGGCGCTACGCGATCAGCGTCGATCTTCCTGGTGCAACGAACGATCGTGTCGGATCGGTGAACAGTTCGGATCAACGCAAAGCTTCAAGCTCTTACCAAGAAAAATCGCTTTAACCTTTGCTCACATTTCAAGTCGAACATCTTACATTTTGTTACTTTTATTCGTGAAGAATCAAAACGATCTACTTTTTCACTATTAAACGAGTTTACCAGAATTAGAAAAAAAGAAATAAGTATGTATCTTTTAATAAAAAAATCTATTGAATCTAAAGTATATATAGATATACGTTTTCTCGGTAACTAGGTACACGACGGTACACAACTCAATTTCAACGTTGAAAGGGATAATTACGTCCATTCGTTTAATTAATACGACGGTAAAGACATTACAGAGTGTGAAACGTTTATTTGCCGGAGTATCGTAATGTATGGTCTTTGATGCCGTCTTCTGTAAACGTAGAAGGGCTTACATAGCTATCGTAAACGCAGCTTTGTAACGCACTCTGTCTAGCATCTTAGTCGATGTTTACCGTACATATGTACCTGCAACGAGTAATACGGATTTAGTATGATTCCAACGAGCGCGGCCATCTAGCATTTGATTCGTTAAAATGATTTGTTTCATATAAAAGATTCTGTTCCAATGGTAGCACGATTTACGATATAAAACGTTTGCTCCCAGATGCAACGAAATTAACGGGATACAATGGAATAGAAAGTAAAAAAAAAAAAAAAAGAAAGAAAAAAAAGGAGAAAGAAAAACGCAACAGTAACGGAGAAGTTCGATTTGAATGCGTATAACGAATAGGAGCGATCTCAACGTACTTTTTTTAGGATTAGAGAAATCGACGAAGTACCGTTACTGTGGGCGAACGACCTCACAAAATCCCGAATCTGTGGTCTGGAAAACGAGTTGTCGGCGGGAGCGAGTTCAAATTAGCGGGGGAGATTCCAAACGAGCTCGATGGTAATTGGAAGCAGCCGTTTTTGTCGTAGCGTGGCCGCGCGCGCGCGATAGGTGGGTGGTACGAACGAATATAGGTGGCCCGCCAAGGTGCCTGTTTTGAAGGTACTTGTTTGCGGAGGGTGTGGATAGATTAATCATCCGTTAAGCTTGGGCAAGACGTATACGCGTCGGTGGTCGTACCGGCTTAATTCACCATCGGTTTTCACCCCTTTATGTCCCACCTTCTCGCGACTCTCACAGTCAACCAGCCAGCCAGCCAACCAGCTAGTTATCTAGCTACCACCTACCTACTCCGTAGTATTATCTCGAAACTTCACTGTAGCAATGCGTCGCTTCTATTTCGCGAGGAGAAGACTACCATGAAATGTCTTTCGATTGTCTATCTCGAATCTTATCTCGGTTTTAATGAACGTCCTCCCTGTTACGAAAGATAAATTACCTCGAAAATTAGGCGAGAATGACGCGTCGTAAAGTACGATACTCGCTCGTTTCCCCGAAACTTCTCATCCCTCTTGCTTGAAATTAGTTGGGAAAGTCGAGATTCGGTTGGTTGTACGAACGTATCGACTTGTCTCGCGAAAATATAATTCGTCGTTCGTTTTATTTCTCTCTTTTTCTTTTATTCTTTTATCGGGAAAAGAAATCATAAGGGGTACACAGTGCCGTCTCCATCCGTCGAACCATGACCTAAGTCACGAGACGACGTAAGCAGTCTAGCAGTAACGTGCTTAACGCGATTCCAAGCCCGCCTGCTCTTACTTTCATAGTCGGGAGTGGCGATTTACGTTGTACACCGCAACACCCACAGCCCACCCCCGTATCGACCTTGCGGTATAACCGTGAATACAGATTATATCGTACGGCGGTGATCCATAAATGCGGGGCTGCGCCGGTAGTTTGTGCGCCATTGCATAGAAATTTAGGAATTACCCGTTAACCCGAGTTCTAAGTTTTTAGTAGAGCGAAGGAACAAGGTTATCTCGACTCTATTGAGAATTCTTCTTCTGTTACGAAGACGATTCTTCATCGCCATAGACGACGTCATATTTTCCCGGAGAGAAGTAGCAGTTTTCTGATCGATGAAGAAAATGAAAATCAATTTAATCTCGAAATTTATAAGTTTAGAAATTTTCTTCCACAGCTTATATATATATATAAATTTATATATATATATATATATATATATATATATATATATATATGTATATAAATGGAAAAGATTACGGGAGAGGAAAAGATTGAATGGATGAATTCCATTTTGGAAGAGCGAGGGTAATAAAACTTTCGGATGCATCAGAAAGATTAGAGATTGCGCGAAAGGTACTACTACCTTTTCGACGCGTGAAAGCAACAACAATCGTATCGATGAAGCACGAAGAAGTCGATAAAAGGATGAAAGCAAGGTAGGAAAGAAGTAAGGAAAAGAACTTTGCAGCGTCGCTCTTGTGAAGAGATAAAGATGAGAGAACGAAAACGAGAGAAAAAGAGTGAGAGAAGAAATTTCATATCGTCATCCTTTGCAGCTTTCGAGTAACGTCGCCGACGAGCCAAGCTACAGAACGCACCTGTGCGCCGTCACTCGGTGCTTTCTCCTTCTTTCTCCCTTTCCACCTTTCCCTCTCTCTCTCTCTCTCTCTCTTTCTCTTTCTTTTTCCTTGTAACTCTCCCTCTGAGTGGCTCGGAAAAAACTGTCACCCGGGAAATTTAGGGTGCTTTCAAAAAGGCGACGCTATTGCATAATGAGATATCCACCCTCCCACTTACGCCTCCCACGAATGGTTCTCTCAAGAGGCGCGATATTTCCGTCGAGATATACGATGCGTTTTTAACGACGAACTTAAAGTACTCCCAACGCGAACACTGGCATCGCTTTCTATTATTTCCTACCTACGTTTCCGTTTATCTTTTATCGCATTGCCAGCTCAGTAACGTTTCTTATCGAAAGGGGAGACAATTTCCTTGAACGGAGAACCGAGTGACGGAGGAAACAATACGCATGCGCGTGTTGTATATGTCTATGTAACAAGACAACCAATACAGAGAGATGTAGAGAATTTCGCCGGTCAATTCGTCGGTCGGTCTTCGATACCGAGTACATTCGTGTCAACAGAAAAATCGATGCGGCAAAAATCAAGCCGTGGTGTTAATTCTGGTTACACCGATTCCAGCCGATCGTTAGTCGGCCCTCGCTGCTGGCTAGCTCTCTCCCCTGGCGTTCCTCTTGTACCCTCGCTCGCCGGTCTCGTTCCCACCCTCGGATGGGCTTTCAAAGCACACTACACGGAGAAGATGGACGAGGGTAATATCGACAGGTACTGTCCATTGAAAATCGCTCGTTTGCTCTTATGGAGAGAATGGAAAAGCGCCACTAGCGGGGGATTATAATTGACCTATAGCATATACTGGCCTGGCGAAAGAGTCACGGAATACGCGGTGAATCCGAGAAAAAAAGAGAAAGGGATAGATAGATAAATAGAGATAGAGAGAAGAAGAGAAAGAGATAAAAAGAATATCAAACGAAGACAAAAAGGATTGCCACACTGACCGAAACGAAAAGCGAACGAGTATAAGCATTAACGATTTGTGGCTACACAAGCATTAATTCGTAATTCCGATCGAAAACGCGTAATCGTGATGCGGCTCTCCATAGCCGCTGGTATCATTTCTGTCCAACGTGGATCGCTTCGTTAATGCTTCGAACGCATAAACGATTTAATTACGCGGACTGACCTAAATAAAAGGTAGCGAGAACGTCACGATCATATAGTCCGGCCAATAAAACAGAAGGGTAATTTGGAGAACGCATTACGATAAACCGATTCGAAATCGGTCTTTACTCGATCATAGTGGTATCATAGCGGTATGTTCTAGGATCATGAATCGCTTCTCATTCTTCTTATATTCTGCTTCTTCCTCTTCGGCCGACACGTTCGACGCATCGTTCATCCCTTATATCCAAGGTTGTCCCCTCTTTGCATACGACGTACGTGGGGCTGCGGTGAAAGGTGCGGCTACTTTTCACGCGGCGAAATGTTAAAGCTAACTGAAGCGTCGGACCCCATGAATAACAAATGCACAATCTCTAGCCTCTAGTGCCACCTTCTTTCGTTCCTTCCCTTAGTGTACTTCGGCCGCCTTCCAAGGAACTTTTCTTACTCCCTCCACTTGCTACAAGGCGAACCTGCGAAAACTTTTAACTGGATACATTACCTGCTTGACTACCACCGTCTTTCCTCACTTCTCTCATCCTCCATATAGTCATCCTCCTCCTCTTCTTCTTCTTCTTCTTCTTCTTCTTTTTCCTCTACTTTCTCTTCTACCTATCTTTCCATCTCGTCCTTCCTTTCCTTTCCCTCACTCATTCTTTTTTAACGCTAGAGAAGCTTTTAACCTCACTACCTGGCTCTCCAGAGCAGCCACCGTTATTAGAGATTTCATGGAAGGACCGAAGGAGAAAATGAATAATCGCCGTGCAGTAGCCGGTGGTAGTCGTTACGGCCATTGTTCGCTCGGCACGCTACCTCTCGATTTTCCTAAAGTCCAACGCAGCCCTGATATTTTGGCCCCAACGATCCCGATGAAATCCTACGGGAAAAATTATCCTTGTAACGAGATTCGCGCATGATCATAGGGAGGAAACTTTTATCAGGGATCGTGTACGAGCATGTACCTACCTATGTATGGGATGAAGAAGAAAAAGGGTGAGTTTTTACGGGACAAAGCGTTCCGGTTTTTCATTCCTAGACATATTTATTTCGAGCTCATTATCTCTGGACTAACCAATTAAACGAATTTATTACGACCGATTGTCTTTAAAAGTATAAAAAAAATTCAGCGTTTTATTAATCCTTCCCTTACTTACGTATCCCTTCGCATCGAGATTTAAGCGAGTTTCTACAAATCCATTTGACTACTATAGAAGAGAATTCTAAACGAATGAATGAAATTATTCTTCCGTGGAAGAAGTTAAATTGCTTTGCAAGAGTTCGCTGCGTTGCAACAGATAGGCGTAGGAGAAGTGGTGTTCCATTTGCATTTAATCCATGATCGTATCCTCCGGTTTATAATCTCGCGGAGTAAAGTCATTGAAACGTACGCCATTGTCGAAAGAACGTTCGAATATCTTCCTCCGAAACGAGTCCATAGTCTCGCGATACATTCGGATAAAATTGATCATTTGGAAAGAGAATGGGGAACTACAGAAGGCAACGAATCGTCGACTTAACGAGAACACTTATCGATGCTCGATGAAGGAATAGGAGAAATGATCAATGTAAAAAACGCGGGACAGTCGTTCTCAAAGTGAAAAGGGATCGTAATAACGTTCCGTTCCACGCACGCTTTTTAGAAAGTCGATTTTTAAGAGCTAACTCACTTGCCACCGCACTACCTTGTAATCTCCTAATCCGTTCTCCTTTATCCGAGAAGAGGCGAAAGGTTAATGGACAGCTTTAATCAGTGGGAAACCTATTACCGCGTTCGAGGAAAATGTATTTATGACGACAAAGAGGATCTCCGTTGGGGCGCGGTGCTCGTGGCGCGAGCAAAGAGGCGAGAGATTATATTTTTATTTACCAAGGCAAATGAATCTTCCTGATTATGAGTCTCTCGGTCCTAGCCCTCATTCCCTTTCTCTTTCTTCCTTCTCTTTTCTCTTCTCTTCCTTGTCCTTGGCCACTGGGATCGGAGGTTTCGTTTCTATCTAACATAAGAACTCGGGCAAATATTGGTTTTGTCTAGTGGCACAACGATTTGCATAATTAAATCTCGAGAACCGCTTGAGAGCGGGCAAGACGAGAAGCTTACGGGAGCTTCGTGATGAGGACAAGCCACCTGGATGCGGAAAATAGGAATAATTAAAACTCGGCCAGCTTATTTACTGGAATCTCCCGGAGGATGCAACGGAGAGTAGAGAGAAGGTAGAATGAGCTTGCTTCGCTGCGCTCATGCAACGAAGAGATTTATTAAAGGTCGCGTGTTACCCGTACATTGGGACTCTTCCGCAAGCCAAGGACATGCGGGCTCTTCCAGAAATGTTTCCTGAAAGGATGCCTGCCAGCCAACCAGCCAGCCAACCAGCCAACCAGCCAGCCAGCAGCCAGCCAGCCTGCCTGCCTACTTGCCTGCCTGCCTGCTCGGGTGCGTCATAAATGCGGAACATCCGTTCCGCAAGCAGACTAATCCGAGTGACGCAATTTTCGTAAAATAGGATGTGTTTCTACACGTTTCTACCATCTTCGTGATAACAAACATTCGCGAAAATCCGTGATAATGTTATCCTCCTTTATTCGTCTCACAGCTTATGCTCGAGTAGCGAAATTATTAAGATTTTTCTTACTGTTACCGGCAACGAATGTCTGCTATAATATTGTCGAGGATCTAACAAGGGCGACCAAAGCTATGTTCTGTTGTTATCGTAATAACCTTCTCTTCATCTCCGTGTGATCGTAACAACAAAAATAACCTTAATTAAATGGCAGGAAATAAAACTTTATACCACGACCACGACCATTAACGAACTCGAGAACGTTCCAATGCGTTTTCTCTTTTTCAGAATTTTTCACTATCATTGACGGCATCGTCTGTTGGCCGAGAAAGAATCGCCTTTCTTTTTCCTTTCTTTCTTTCCTTCTTTTTTAACCAGATAAATATATATGTTCCAAGAAATTGCTCGCAGCCAAAGTTAAAATATCGATTGCGATACTCACGTTGGTCATCGTGTCCAGGGTGTTGGCGAATACTCATGTTTTGACCGGTTGTCATGGCTCGACCATGTGTGTGGTCAGTCGAAACGTCCATCGCTGACGATGGAATACGTAGCCTCTTTTCTAGGTCGTTTCATGCCATTACGGTAAATGCCGCATTAATGTTGCAAACTGATGGAAGATAGATCGGCCAGTGGCCGTCTCGCGTCCTGCGGCGACGCATAGTCGTCGTTTCTCATCTACGTTCCATTAAATATTTCTATTTTTTTCATTCTCTTTCACGTCCCAACATGTCCTTCGTTCCTATCATTATCCTCTTCTCGATACTCTCAAAATAGTCCTACGAGTACAATAAAAACGCACGCTCGTGCATATCCGACTTATCTCTTTATTGTATTATCGCGTAATCATATATTTTTTCTCTCTCTATATGTGCTTAATTTCGTTTAGAGAAGTGTGCACGTTAAATTTTCACACTCACTCATTTTGTGTACCGTACGTGGGTGAGTGTGTATGTATATGTGCTTCACAGTGGTGAATATATTTTAAACACGTTTACCCATTGTACTCGCTTGTATATTTGCTGACATTATTCTCCTTCGTAACTCAGCCGTGTTTGCCCTCCTTCTCTCTCACATTCTCTCTCACATTCTCTCTCTCTCTCTCTTTCTCTCTCATTTGCTTTCTCCCTCTCTCTCCCTCTCTTTTACTGTGGCTCTTAGTCGTGCAGCGTATTTATTGCCCACTGCCTACCTGGCTGGTAGGCACATAAGAACCGCGAAGTGCCGTGTAATTAGCATCGTAGAAATCTCGACGCTTTACGCCATCTACAGATCTTAATTGCGCTCGCACGTAGCGCCTGAGAAGCTTAATTTTTCTGCTAATTATGCGAAGATGTTTCCTCCTTCAGTGCATCTTCTTCTTTCGTTGTCTCGAACGATCAGCTTTTGAACGAGTAGAATCATCTTGGAGAGTTTTAAAAGAAAGAGAGGAGAGAGTGATTTCGAGAAAAAGAATGAAATATCTTGAAACACGTATTTTCTCGTGTAAAGTTTTCGGCGGCTCGACGAACAATAAGAAACGACATATATTTTCTTCTCTCAAAATTGCCCTTCCAAGGCTGGTACCCTATATATCGAAATCCATCTCTCCCTTGTTCCAAGTCCTTCTTCTTCCTGGTGGTTGGGGTTGCTGGTGATAGATATTATGAATGACGCGGAAAGAAAGAGACACAGAGAGTAAGGGAGAGAGAAAGAGAAAGATAGAGGGAGAGCGAACGGTAATTGTTACATCGCATGTCTGATCGCGAAAACTGGGAGATAGGGCGAATTTAAGGGAAGTAAATCGCCCAGAGATTGATTTATTGCTCTCGAGGTGCACGCAATACGCACTTGACTCGATTTCAAGCATTGTTCGAGGATGTATTAAAGAATGATTCCATGTATTTTTCTTCTCATATTTCAAAGATCGTCGTTAAAATTTTTCTCTCTCTCTCTCTCTCTTTTTTTTTTTTTCATAAAAAACTAAAGTAGAAAAAATTGGATGGGAAAGTAATTAGAGGCAAATTAGATCGATAAGAGCAGAATTTCGGTTGCTCCATTATACAGACAAAAGTATTATTAATCGATTAATTATGGATAATTTTCGAATATTCTTTTGTTTCAATTATACATGTATATGAAATAGATAGAAATATGAATCTAGTAGTTTATTCGGATATATATAGAGAAATAGGGAGAAAGAACATTATTATATTACGGAGTTATATACTCGTGATTACGAGGACCATGTATATACAGAATGGATTTTTTTAATTGTAAATCCCTCCATTTATTGATAATATCTTTATTTATTGATTTTAAAATAACTTTTAGCACGTACACCGAATTAAAAATAAATAATGCTATTACGTTTGCCCCTGAAAACTAAATAACTTTTATCTCAAGCTTTCTTTTTAAAAACGCTTTGTTTTCCAGATATTTAGGTGTTTCAATTTAAAAAAAACACACCCTGTATATCACTTGTGTTCATAGTTAACGATAATTGGAAACATCCCTTGTGCATCGCTGAATCGATTCTAGTCTTCGTGATTGAGGAAATGGGTGCGGGGGAACAAGAGTTAAGGGTGAAAATTATCCTCGGACGGGGGAGACACTTATTTTCCTGTCATTTTCCTCGTTCTTTCGCCGACACGGCAATTTGTTCACTTTTTCGTGAAAATATACTCGTGGCCCATGGAATTTTGTCTTCCATGCATATAGGTTCCCAAGATGAAAGCAAAATATTGGTATATTCTCTGGCGTGCCGCGAATAAAAGAGCGCATAAGAGAAATATATATATCTATATATATGTGTACGTCATACATACATATGTACGTATATGTGTGTATATAAAGTCCGGCCCTTTATCCTTTTTTTTCGTGCGAATTAAAATAATCGTTAGTTACGAAGTTGTTCGCAAGTAATTCCGAAATACCCTTTTTCCCCGACGCGACCCACTTTGAAAAATTTATTTAAACTAGAACTTTTCTATCTATTTCGTGTATAATCTCTTTCGCAAAGAAGAAAAAGAAAAAGAGAGAGAAAAAAAAATAAAAGGACAAGCTCCTAGCTTTTTCCGTTTCCGCCACGTCTTAAAGACATTCGTGGGAACATTTAATGTATCCCAAGAGTAAAGCTGAACTTGGAAAGGCGGAGGATGGATACCGCGGGGGAACAGTATGAATAGATTAAACTCGAGTAGAAATGGTGCCTCTGGGGATGGCCGGGGCTTAAACAGTTTTAATCTATGCCTAGCAAGCTCACGTGGAAACAAATCGTAGCCTTATCACCACCTGTGAAGCAGATAACAACTTTTCTCTCGCTCCAGCTCGCCCTCTTTCCTCGCCTTCTCTTTCTCTTTCTATTTCTCTTTCTCTCTCTCTCTCTTTCTCTTTCTCTTCCTCTCTCTGTCTTTCGCTCTCGTATGCTCTCTCCGGCCTTGTTACTCTTTATCTGTCTCTCGTTTCCCAATTCTCTCTCTTTCTCACTCTCTCTTTCTCTCTCTCTATCTATCTATCTCTTTCTCTTTCCTTCTCCATCTCCCTCTCCGCACATGAACTCGAAACGAACGAGCGTACGGCCCACCCGACGGATGCGCCGATTAAACTTTCGAAAACTGTTTGCATGAATAGCCAAACGTTTCGCCGCACATGTGCCAACGGTGAGTGCTGACAATTAACACGCTGGAAACAGAGAAAGCAACCACCTCCTCTCTCCTCTTCTTTTCCAACCTACCTTCCCTTGCTCACTCCTCCACCACCTTCTCCCCTTTCGTCTCTCTTCCTCCATCCTATCTACGGGCAAGCTTTTCCTTTCGTACCACGTTGCACCCTTTACATCGAAAGTAATGTTTATTCATGCATACGCGTCGCTTCCGCTGTAATTCCTTCTACCCTCGTGTTAACGTAATAATTAACTTCGCCGTTTCGCGATCGAATTTGCCGCTCGCGCTTCTTGCATGACATTAACATTCGTTAGAATAGAATAACAAATGGTCTCCTTTGCCATCGTTCGCTCGTTTATTTCACCCAAAAGTATATACCCACGTAAATATGTAAGAAGGCGTTTCGTGGTCGTTCGAAATCATTACCGATCACGTGGCATCGAAGTATTTCATACGACGTCGTAAGCCATTCCGTAGTTACTCCGCCGAGTGGATCATAAAATATTATAGGCGCTGTGCCTTAATAAAAGATCTCTTTCGGTGGCTCTCTTGGACGTAGGCATAAATTGTTTCCCACAGGATGTGATTTTTTCTCCCTTCTTGCCCCTCTCTTTCTCTCTCTCTCTCTCTCTCTTTCTTTCTTACTGTTTCTCTTTCATTCCCTGACGTCAGGGCTAGGCTGGGCAAGGAAACATCGACGAAAATAGTCTAGGGAAGTCGTAGAAAGCTTCTTCTTCTTCTTCTTCTTCTTGTACTTTCTCCTACTCTTACTCCTTGTTTCGGTAGAAGTCTAGAAAGAAAAAGATTTGATAAGGAGGAACGCGTGCGGACAATACTTTCTCGCATCGCGGCTTTTCCTCGGCGCCAATCTGCTACAACCGAAAGGGGAATCTGCGGGGAAAATGAATTAACCGTTAGCTACAAATCACGGTACATGGAATTCTACAAATGAAAACCCTGTCTCTCTTTCTCTTTCTCTTTCTTCACGTTTGTAGACGGCCCTTCTCCTAGTTTAGGAAAGAAAGAACCGAGATACCGGTTGCAAAAAAAAAAAGAAAGACTCGGCACGAACGAAAAGATGCGAAGGGAATAATAGAAAGGAAGTTGGTAGTAGTTGTGTGGAAGAAAAGAAGGCGGTGGAGCGTTCTTTGCTTTCCAAATCGCGCAAATGGCCTCGCGGCGGAAACATCGCTCGGTTTCTTTTGACGCGTCTCGTGCTTCACCAACGAATTACGAAGCGCCCTTTATCCGATAAATTCGTGAAAATCGTGAGTTTTACTGAAACCTAGTGGCGCGTAAGTAAATCTTTCATCTTTATTTCTTTTTTGATAAAGCGAGATTTTATTCAAGGCTTATATTTATCGATCTTCTATAATCGAAATCCGAATATCGGATTTAAAAAAAAAAAAAAAGAAATGATCAGTCACGATGAAATTTGCAACCTCGAGAAAACGGATTAGCGGAATAAACGTAAAGACTAAGAAAAAGAAATTCATTAACCCGCAACGATAAATATTACTTGGACAGGATACTTTGGAGGGATTGTTGCCTCAGTGAAACAATGGTTATAGTTAGTACATTTATGTAAAGTTTCCAAAGGTGGGCAGGTGGGTAGGTAGGAAGAGTAAAGGGCACCACCGACAGCAGGCTTGGCGAGAGGGTGGCTTTCGCGGTGCTACGCTCGCGAACCACGACGACGGATGAAGAGAGAAAGGTAGAATGGGTGCCATTGTGTTTCCATCGTACTATTATAAAGCTCTGCCTTCTCGGAGGTTATACTATGGAGGTGCACTCCACCACTACTATACTCGTCGTGTTATTACAGCGACTACGAAGCTGCTTCTATGCGTGCATTTTACGCTCGTTTTCGAAATAAGCGCGTGTAAAATGGCGAGAGAGACATGTATATGTATGTGAGTTAGGAAACGAGGAGGAATCGATCGACAGAAAGCATTTTAATCGGCAGAAAATACGTAGCTTCTTTTTCTATGGAAAGTAATTGGGTCGATCGGGAGACGATGGATCAAAGTAACGATAGTCGGAAGCTTTTCAAAGTATCGATATAAGAAGAAGAACCCGAGTCGGTCAGCATGCTGGTGTCAAGTTTCCAAATTTCCGGCCGTTAGGAGACAGATAAGAGGAAAGGAACGAGGAAACGGTAGAAAGAGAAGGCGTAGCAGCAAACAAGGATGATTCGTGGATGGGGAAGAAGTTTCTGTTTAACTCGAGGCTCCAACCCTCTCTCACTTTTAACATCACCCTCTGCTTCCAGATTCTCTCTTCTTAGATAGCCTGGCTGCCTTTCGAGCTACTACCTTTCTTGACGTCTTTCTCTCTCTCTCTCTCTCTCTCTCTCTCTCTCTCTCTCTCTCTCTCTCTCTGTGTCTGTCTGTCTGTCTGTCTATCTCGCTCTTTATCTCGATTTAGTTTCCCTTCGTCTTACGCTTCTATATCCTGCCTTCTACATCGGGGTGTTAACGGTCCATTTCTACTTGGACCTACAGAAAATTAGTGGAAACTCCCTCGGGATAGACGGCAGCTTGGTTGAGATTCCCCTTTGCACGCCAAGTCACCATCCTCACGGTGACTAAAATCTAAGAAGAGAGCAAAAATGTAGATAAGGATATAGACAAGGATTTAGTTGAATACTCTTTTAGCTTTTACCATAAATGAACGAGAAAAATCGATCGACCGATTGAGAAGAAAATTAGAGAGAGAGAAAGAGAGAGAGGGAGAGAGAGAGATGGAGTGAAAGAGAGAAAGAGAAGTCGTAATTCAACGATGCGCATAATCTTAAGCGCAAATAATATGTATTATCTGGTAGGTTAGGCGTTCATTGAAAATTTCGATCGCGTGACGTCGGAGGATTCATTTACGCGGTTTCAAGAGAGCAATTTCTGTACGATATGGAGCGATACGTAGGCAGGATGAGCTCGTTGCCAGCGAGAGAAAGAGAGAGAAAGAGAGAAAGAGAGAGAAAGAGATTATTCCATGCATCGTTGAGTACGCGCGTGCGCGTGCTCTTTCCAAAGAAAGAGGGGTAGAAAGAGAAAGAAGAGAGAAGCGTTACGTGCGCGCGCGCGTTCTAAAATTCGTCGAGAAACTTTGAAATTCGTCTGTTTCCACAAATGGAAAACTTCGCGTCGGAAGGTTGTTGTTAACTCGGCGAAAACTATCTTGCAAAGTGAAAAAGTTAGCTTTCCAAAAGTTTTTGATTGTAAGCTTGGCTGGCCGTAGAATTGTGCCGGCGCGATAAGTCACTTGTTCCGTAATCACGTAGGTACTTAAGCGTGCACACGTGCTTTCGGCCAATCTAAAATCGATACTGCAACGTTTTAATTAATCGCCAGGAGGATTCTAGGCCTAACGGGAGAGATCATAAAAAGAAAAAAAAAAAAAAAAAAGAAAAAGCGATTTTTTCGGGAACACCGTTAAATCGATTCTTATCACCGAATGAGAAATCGCGAGAGAATCAAATGATAAGCGGAATATGCCAAGAGGTTAGAAGTAATAATAATAATAATAATAATAATAATAATAATAATAATAATAATAATAATAATAATAATAATAATAATAAGCGAGATGTACTTCCTCGTCATCTCAGTGATCTTTCCGCAAAGTGACGAGACGTGAACTAAAGCGAGATTTTCGTATCTCTTTCGAAATAAACTGCCATGACCTTCCCCTCCTTTAATATAACACGTGTTCGCTGTACCGAAATTTCGTTTGCGCGAAATAGGAACGTAGGAAATCGTTGAAAAGATAATAAAAAAGAGAAGAGATGAGAGAGGGGATTGTAGGTGAACAGAAGGAAGAAAATTTCGAGTAGTGCATCTATCGGCAGATAGACCGTTGGAGAAATTAAACCTCTACTACTCTTTTGATTCTCTTCTCGTCTTAGCCTTCTTCGCCACTCACATCCACCTCTATGGTGGTATTCGATAATACCTTTTTCTTTACTCGATTCTTCTACTATGTCTGTTACGTAGCTGCCTTTGGCACTTTTTTTAGCTATAGCGATTTAGGAACGATGAAATGAGAAAACTACAGAGAACGAGAGAAAAAGAGAAAGAAAGAGGAAAGGTTGGATTAAGTGGTGCAAAGTTTCCTTGGCGCAGTCACCGGATATACACCTGTGCGAAAATTCGTTCGGCTTCTTCGACGCATTCGAGTTTGCCCGGTTTCGTTATCTAAATCGGAATCTTGAAATCAATGTCGCGTCAGAGTGAACTTAGCGCGATACAACGAACCCCGACGGGCACACGAGTTTATTTGAAAGCAAGAGAGAGAGAGAGAGAGAGAGAGAGAGAGAGAGAGAGAGAGAGGAATAGAGTGTCGTTCTATTCTATTCGTAGAAGTTGAAATCGAAACGCATCTCGTTTCTTTCGTCGAGTGAGCGCTAGCTCACTATCGGGAAATGAAAGGTGAGTATCGTCTACGACGATTCTACCTTCCCTCTCTCTGTTCCTCTCTTCTTTTTTAGTTTCTCCTTACTCTATCTGGTTTCGATAGGCGAGCTTAAATTTCTCTGCTAATTAGCAGAACGCACTACGATAAAGCATAGAGTTAATCACCGAGGTTTATAACGTGAACATTGAATTGAAGAAAAGAAAAAGAAAGAGAGAGAGAGAGAGAGAGAGAGAGAGAGAGAGAGAGAGAGAGAGAAGAAGAGATATTAAGAAAGAAGTCGTTGTTCGTTTCAAGATATTCCCGAATCAAAAATCGGATAAGTAAATAAGTAAGGCGTGGCGTGGGCCAGATCGATGTTCCACGATTTTGCTGTTTGCTCAACGGCCGGTAGAATCGCGCGTTTACCGTCAAGGTTTTTGCTTGACGAAAAAGAGCAAGACGCGCATAGCCCGTTGAGTGGGTGGAGGTGGGAGGTTAAAAGGGATATATCCGAGGTAGGTAATGAATATATTTGCATATCAGGACCGTTACCGAACCGTTACTAGTACAAGCTATACCGGAATACAAGGCTGCTCCGGCTGCCAAATATGCATGCATCTCGCCCGAGGCCAACCGTCCGTACTGCTTCAAGCAAGCCCCTATGCATATAACACTTGGAAGAGAGAATTGCCGATTAGTTTGCAAACTAGAGACGCGCATTCCGTCGCACGTGTACGCACGTCTGTCTATCTACTCGAGCGTACAATTTCGCGTTTAAGTAAGCCTAAGCGGAATAGTAATCAGTACATATATTATCGAAGCGAATGTTCGTTTCGTTGTTGCGACTAATTCCGACATTTCCCATTTCTCTGTTATCGGGTAGAGATTAAAAAAAATTCCCGGCTCCCAATAAAGCTGATTATTCGGAGAAACGCCAAGGACGTTCCCGGAGTAATCTTAATGAAACGCCTCGCGCATGGATAAAGGAAAGAGAAGGGCCACGTTAACCGTCCCTTTCGCGTTTCCCCCTTCTCTCATTCGCAGCTGCCGCGAATATGAGCCAAGGGCATTGACACCGAACGCCGACAATTTCACAATGGACGTGTCTGGCATTAGGTAACGTGCAACGAGGTCCTTTCGGACTTTAAAAGTTCGATAATTGCCGAGGACACGTCTGCCCGGTAAAATCGAGCCGACCGCAGCCTTTGTGGTCTGGTCCCTCTTCGTTCTCGCCTCTCTCGCTCTCTTCCTCGTTGCTCCTCCTACTCTTCTTCCTCATCCTCAAACCTCCATCTACCCTTCTCTGCGCGCCTGTAAAAGTCAGCATATTTTAGCTCTCCACCGACTTCACAACGTCGCTTTTGCTAGGACGAAAGAAGAGACAAAGAGAAAGAGGGAAGTCTGTGGAGGGAAAAGGAAATATAATGAGTGAGTGTGATAAAGAAAGAGAGGGAAAACGTGGAAACGATCGAAGGAAACTCAAGGACGCGAGAGTAGGCTGCTTTTTCGCACTAGCCCTTTTCATCTTCCACTTATTTCCACTCTCTCTCTCTCTCTCTCTCTCTCTCTCTCTCTCTCTCTCTCTCTCTCTCTCTCGATCTTTCTCATTCGTTTTCTCTCGCGAAAATTCGTCACCGTCGGTACTCTCGTTCGTCGTAGCGAGAATCACGAGGCGAAAGGGTGCACGTTCGGAGGGTGAGGAAACGAAAGGGTGGCGATACGGGCCAGCGTTGGTCACGGCGCAATCTAGCGAAATTAAAACTCTAATTCGACCGGACAATATCCAATTACGAGTCGAGCGCCCGAATATTAATTCCTAGCTTTTATTTCTCCATTCTCACCCTTTTCTTTTTCCTCGTCCTCTTGCGTCCGTTCTGCCGTAATACTGATGGTTCGGTACTGTCTTTGTTATACCATGACGTAGGAATAAACGAGGCAGGCATATATCGTCGAAAGCAAAAGAAAAGATATAGGCGTGGTGAGACCGCATGATTTTTCTACTATATCCTTAGACACGGAATCGTTTATATTAGGCTTTCATTTCTTTTCATTTTTCTCTTTTACGTTTCTCTCTTTTTTCTCTCGAAAAATAATCATCCGACCAATCGAGTAGTTCGACGTTACAAAGCGATACGTGGTACCCGCTCACTATGATGCTCGATAAACAAGGAAAGAGTAAATATCCACGCCATGCTCGGAATTTCCTGTAAGCCGGATTCCGTGCGATGCTTTCTACCGAGTGTTAAGTCAGGATATTTTCGCCCGACAAACGCGCTTTTATTGGCCCCTTATTCGTGCCTGTTCGTCTATGAAATGCCTTCAATCGAATCAACGTGAAATCACTTAAATTCCTGGAGAATTTAATCAGAGCGTTAGCTCCCTGTCCGCTTGCTTCATGTTCTTTCTCTGTCTTTGTTTCGGAATCTCTTCATCTCTCTCTCTCTCTCTCTCTCTCTCTCTCTCTCTCTCTTTCTCTCTCTCTCTCTCTCACTCTCTTTCATTCTCTTTCCCTTTCTCACTCTCTGTCTTTATCTATCTTAACCTCTCATACTCACGTTCCTCATCTCTCTTTCTATCTCCCTTTATCTCTATCTTCTTCGTCACAACTACGTCTCCTTCTATAGCCTCAACGGACAATACTTTCGCTATGCTCGTTTGACCCTCTGGTCACGTGCATGGCCTTCCACTGTCTTCGTACAAGTTCAACGAACAAGTTTGGCTTCTTTCGTCTTTAGATAGTTAGGTTTCGGACTTTGGTTCGCATCAAAAACTGATCACCTATTCGTCTGAACAATATCTTTCATATTTCCATGCTATGTTTCCCCTTGTAAAGATTCTAAAGAAAAGATTCTGACGTTCTGTAATATTAAAACATGCTCTCACAGCTATCCTTTATTCAAACGCATACTCATCAAAATGTTTTTTTTTATTTATCGCAATTCAATCACTTGAAAAATAAGAGGGAATGATTAAAATACGTGTGACAATTTGAACGATAGCTTTGACTGGTATTTTCTTTGAATTTCCGTGAAGTAAAAAAAGTAATTGCTTTTGTGTAATATCTCTAAAGTTTAAAAGGAACGAGATCGAGTAAGTTGAAGTATTTTGGAAGATCAGATGCAACAGGAAAGAAAGATACTTTTAGTAAAGAGAAAGAGGGAGTGAAAAAGAAAAGAGAGAGAAAGAGAGGCGGTCAACAAGCGTCGTGTTACAAAGCAGCATGTTAGCATGAAGCATCCGTCTCCTGAATCATCTATGAAGCTAAAGGCTTGGCCATACGGTAATGTGGCCGAGTCGCGTGATCAAAACAGTCTCGATGGTAGCCCTGGTCAAGTGTCAAAGCGGTGAGCATCCCTGTGTCTAGTCAGAAACGGTGGTCACGGACGTCCGACCACTATCAAGCGATGTTACCTTGCCTGTTTTCCACCCTTTTCGATTCACCTTACTCAACCTCGACTCTTTATCGCTCGTTTCTTCACTTTCATCAAGGTGATCAATTTTGTAAAGGAGAAAATGATGACAACGTTAAAACGAACGTGGATATAGCGTGTCAAAGCAAAAGAGTAAATATATATATATATATATTATATATATATATTGTGTATATTGTATACATATATATTATATATTATGTATATATACATATAAAGAGACAAATAAGAGAAAATACGAAAAAACAAAGAAAAGAAATACAGATGCAGATAGATAGGTAAAGACTGAAAAATGAAGGCAAAAAGGGAAGATAGAAAGACCAGGCCAGCGAGCATTCGCGGAGATGCTCTTGTTTCGGAATAAACAGATAGCACCGATCGTGGCTTGAATAGCAAACAGCTCGAGGCTCTTCTCTCCCGTAGGAAGAAAATGTTATCCCTACCTTTACGCCGATGGAGTCGCCTCGTATTCCCATCGTTTCTATTCTCTATACATACATCCTCGTCCTCCTCGTGTCGTCGTCGTCGTCGTCGTCGTCGTCATCGTCGTCGTCGTCGTCGTCGTCGTCGTCGTCGTCGTTGTATTCGTCGTCGTCGTCGTCGTCGTCGTCGTCGTCATCGTATTTTGTAGAGCTCGTGGAAAAGTGGTCCAGAGAAAACGTAAAAAGAGAAAGAGAGAGAAAGAAGGGAGAGATCTTACGCGCTACTTTTCTCTATTGCATGAGACAAGGGGCACTAAAAGTTAACCTCGCCGACCGAGTCGAGACTAGCTAGCTATCCGTGTCTCGACTTGACTAGCTATCCTTCCCTCCTTCACCTCTTTCTCCTCCTTCTGTTCTTCCTTCATCTCCTCCTCCTCCTCCTCCTCCTTCTCCTATAGGCAAGGGAAACCCACTTGAAGGTACTAGCTAAAACTGCATTCCAAGTTCGTCGTCGCTTCTGCACATTCGTAACGTCTTCTTTTCCGTTTTCCTTTCTTATTTCTTTCTCCAACACGTTTTCCTCTTTTTCTACAGTAAGATAGCTCTGTATATTCTCTATATCGTTGGAACATCGGTACAGTTCCCCATACAAGAAATCTCTCTTCCTTGGACTCGCGTCCCCACGTTCGTATTCCTTCGGGAATAAGATCGTTACAACTTCTAGCATCGTTGGACTGGGACAGAGATACGGGGGATATAAAAATGCACATGAGGACTCGCAAGCGACCACCTGGCTCGCGATTGGCAAGTTAAAATGCCGTGACTCGGGCTACTCGCGTTTCAGATCCCGTTCTTTTCCTAACTACGTCGTTAAAGAATTTGTCGGCGGGTGTGGCCTTTTACGTTAAAAGAGATATAAGTCGAAGCTTAAAGTCGTTTCGAAAATATACGGGACTCGCAATTCTCGCCGGCTCGAATCGTATTTTAGATTTCGATATAAACCTTGTTAATTTGCCATTAGTTTCGTCGCTTTCGAAAGTTATTACGAACCGTTTACGAAGGTAGAAAGTATACAAAATGGTACACATTCGCCGTTCCTCGGCAAATAATTCGCCGATTCAAGAACAACGAGATTTCGCTATAGTTTCCTTTTCATTTCTCCTCTAATAATTTCTACTTTCGACGAGAAATACTTATTCGGCCAATAATCCTTTCCTTTCAGTGCGAGTAATTGCGTTTCAGTGACGATCCTTTTCATTTCTTTTTATTTTCTTTTTTCTTTTTTGTTTCCCTTCTTGAACAATCACGAATGGCTGATGCTTTCAAATACGTTGGTACAAATTTTTTCCATTTCACTCGAGAGGAAAGCAAATAAAATCAGGATTGAATCGTCGACGCATCGTTAATAAATTATTTGGAACAAAGGTGACGCGGACATACTTCTTAAAATCCATCGAACGCGGCACGTCCCATAGTGACAGATGTCGTCCCTTCACCTATCGCAATCTCCTCTCTTCTCCGGTTCTCGGCTTTCCGATTTCCGACATCCCACGGGACGGACTTTATTATTCGCAAACAACGTGGGATTCTGGCTCCCTAATTTGCAATAATTCTAAATTATCCCATTTCGCAGCCGGAGACAGGCGAAGACGGAAACGACGTACAGAAGAAGAGAGAAAGAGAAAGAAGAAGAAAAATGCTTTGGGGGAACGAGTCTTTTTATTACCCTATTAATCCCAACTAGCGCCTTATTTTTAAATTAACATTTTTATCTCCGGAGAAAACAAGCTCTTCTTCTCTCTACTTTATTCTAGCCTTCTACCAACCCATCCTTCGAATCCCTTCCATAGTCTCAGTAACCATCTCGCTCAACCTTCTGTCTTTTGTCTTTTTCGCTTTTTCTCCCTCCTCCTTTTTCTCCTCTTTTTTTTCTTTTTTTTTTTACCGCCACCTCCTCTTTCTCTCTTTCTACGTCACTCCACTCTTCTCTTTCACCGGTTTTTCCTCCATCGTCACTCGTAAAACACTGGATTATGGAGCTGAATTCTATTATCATGGGCAGCTAGCGAGCCGGAACCGGTAAACGGCAGCTTTCAGAGTATCGTTAAATATCGTAACGCGATATCACTTTCGTGTTCTTCTCGATATAATATTTGCTTAGAATATTATAGGATATCAATTTTCTTATGACTTTAAGTTAAAACGATTCGCATATTTATTTATTTGTTTATTTATTTAATTATTATTTTTTTTCTTTTACTTTATATTACTTTGAAATTAAAGAGGAAGGGAAAAAAGGAACGAAAGAAAACGGAGAAATCGAGGCCGAAGTTTCTAACGTAAAATGTCTTCCCTTCGACAACCGAGTAAAGAGTTTATCCGAGTTCTTGCGAAAGAAGTTGCAGTATTTCTCTCCTTTGGTTTTCTTTCCCGTCTCTTCGTCTTCGCTTTCCTTGAACGATTAACTTTTTAAACAACACGAAGCATCTCTTCGATCTGCATCTCTTCCTACTTTTCCTTTTCTTCTTCTACTCTCAAGAAGTGTAGGTACTAGAAGAAAAAGAAACGAAAGAAAGAAAGAAAGAAAATAAAAACTAGCACGAGTTTTTTATCGGATAAAAGAAATACGTGAAAAATGAGTCTATCAAGAGGAATGGATGATAATAGGGAAAACGAGTAGATGATAGATAGTAGTAGGAAGTGAAATGGTCGATTTAGGAGAAAAAAAAGGAGAGAATATTCCCATTCGAGATGCTAATGAGTTCGACGATCGATTAGCAATGCCGTAGTTTAGAGCGATAGAATAGTCAACATTAACATATTTATCAAATTAGTCACGAGCCTGTAACTGAATCAAACTAGATCGAAACGGCGTACGAACGAGAAGGGTAAATAACGATTGGAAATGCCTGAATATCAAATTATAATTGTTGTTTATCGTCGTGACGTAAATTATCATAGCGGTGATCCATTGTTTCCTCGATTGAACGGAGTGACGTTCGATAGGACGATAGACAAATGCGCTTAACGGAACGTTTCCATCGTGATCGACTATGAGCATGCAAGAGCTCGTTCATTCCTTGAAAACAATTTCAAACTATCCATCCAGTACTCTCCGAAACGTAGCTTGAAAACCGCATTACGCCATTTATACGTACCCGCATATTGGTTGAGGTTTATCGTACATTCAATTGGCAAACTAATTAACGATTTAATGCAACGGTGCTCCGCCCTAAGCTGCGGGCCTCTATTCTCTTTCCCTTTCGTTCTACCCATTTCCTTTCATCTCCCTTTGATGGTGGTGTCCGCTGGGAACCAGGTAATGGACAAGCTGCACTCTTTTGACTGACGCTCAAAGACTGCCATACGTATATTTTTCACGATTAAATCCTTTTTAAAACAATTTCATCTTGAGGATTATATAAAAAAAAATTACTTCCTTAGTAGAGACATATTATCAATGAAAAAAACACACGAAATTTAGCATCCCCGGGTTGTTGGACTAATTAAAAGACTTTCGAGGTATTATCGAGAAAGGTAATGCATCGATTTTCAAGCTATCGAATTTTCTTTAGCAGATCTTTAGCAGATTTCATTAACGATGGTGTTACCTACGTATCGATAGGACGACGAAATACGTAGAGATACAAACAAACACAAACGTCGGTAATGAAAAACAGTCCGCGACTAGGCCGGCTAAGCTGTGAAATCGGTGCATCAAATTGGATTTTTTTTTTTTTTTTTTTTGAACAAGTTTCAGCCGGAGGAATTCTCTGTTCTCGGCCAACAGGAAAATATTGTTGTCGGTGTGAAAGAGTGACAGGGTCGATCTTGATGAAATAACGGAAGGCACGATCGAATCGAACAACCCTCCCTTCATTTTCTCTTTCGAATAGAAAAAGAAAGAAAGATAAAGGGAGATGAAGAGAGGAAGTGAGAAAGAGAGAGAAAAAGATAAAGAGATAGAGAGATGGAAAGATAGATAGAGAGAGTGTGTGTGACAAAGAAATTTTCAATTTTTGTATTGGCTCGAAAGCACATGGTTTTCTTAACAGCTGCTCGTTTAAATTCGAAATTCTGCATTCCCTCTACATTCCATTTCCAGCAAAGAAAAGATTCTATGAAAAAGCAAATCGAACTATGGGCCGAGCTACGCCGTATGGCCGGAGGTCTAATATATGATAGTGGATCGAAATAGGTGCCGCTAATGCTATCAGCTATTGACACAGCCGACAGACCGGCGCGACTAAGGGTTAGTCTCCCCCTTCGGTTACGCTCGCTAGGGTGAGAGAGAATGCTATAACTGGATTGATTCGAGATAAGTCGCGGACAAATCCACGCTGCCCTCGTCCACCCATACCGTGTTATGATTGCACAGTGGTGCCGGCTTTTGATCGTATGGAATTCCTATTGGAATTTCGTCTTGAGAATACGTATGAATCTTCTATGATTCATAGATCAAATTCTTTCTGGACTACTGTGTAAAACCATTGCTATCTTTGAGATTGATTTATATTCTATCTGGCAGAAACACTGAGATATTAAAAAGGATATTATTTGCAAGTCTACGCCATTGTACTGCAGACCGACTAGCTGATATATACGTTGCTACATCCGAGAGAAATTGGTGAAGTTTCCGAAATGGTAATATTCTCACTTTCACTAACGTCATCTGGAATTCTTTTCTATTTCTCTTATTATATCAATATTATATCAACCTCTATTAGAATCTTCGCTTTTCTGTTAACCCTTTACGCCATCAGAAATCTAAATAGATTTCAATAGAAAATATATTAAACTTGTACGATATTTCAATAAAACCTTAACGTAGAAAAAGATACAACGAGTTAAGAGGTTTGAATTAGATTTAAATACTTGTTTCGTATATTCGAACGGTATCGTAGTCGGATAGGGAGCAATCGATTTTAAAATACCAAGTAAATGTTGATCATGCATAATCAGAAGCGTCTGCGGTGGTTGTAGAGAAAACTTTCAGATGTTGAGGATAGGGTGGATCGTAAAAGAAAAAGAGAGAGAGAGAAAGAGAGACAAGAAGGCAACGCGAGAGGTACGTAGAAGGTGAATGAAGGGTAAAACGAGACGAGAGAGAAGAGAGAGAAGGAGGTCAGGTGTATATGAGAAAGGTAGAAAGAGGAACAGGAAGCTAGTGTGATCCAGGGAATAGAGAAAGGGAGAAAGATAGAGAGGGGTAGAGGTGGTGGATTAAATTTGCGCGAGTATGTCGTACACCATGAATATGGAGGACCTCGTTACTATACGTACCATTCTCGCGTATAGTGTAACATCGTACCAACCTACTCGCAGTATGCACACACTAGAGACCAGACCCGTCTTCAGCCCTCTTCCGTTTGCGTATCCCTTCTCCTACTACAATTTCTCTCTCTTTCTCTCTCTCTCTCTCTCTCTTTCTCTCTCTCTCTCTCTCTCTCTCTCTCTCTCTCTCTCTCTCTCTTTCTCTTTCTCTTCCTCTTCCTCTTGTCCCGCAGCGACCCGCTGTTGGTTTTATCGTTTAACATGGAGTTACCGTAAATTTCGCCGGAGAATCCTGATCTGCCTCGTAGTTACCTCTACCGAACGTTAATCCTCACACAATGGCTGAAAATGTATCGCCGTGTTTCCAACAGGAAGACATTTTCCTTGGAAATATCTGCGAATCGATCTCCCTTTTCCGTTGGATCTTTCTTCAAACCCATTTTACGTATTCTTCCAAAATTATCTCTTAGGAAACCAAACATAATTAATCGAACTGAATTTAAAGGAAAGAAGATATCCTCGAGATGAAATTGCAAAGTTACGATGGAAGAAAGTAAGAGAGAAGGAGAATAGGAATACGACAAGGAGAAGGATAGTAGTAGTAACAATTTGCTGGGCATGTTGAGATGATCCCAAAGTTGGCCCCAGGCGGGCCAATAATTGCGAACAATTACCGTACATCTCGAGTTGGCTTCGTATTGCTTCGGTAGTAGCTTTATCTACTGCTTACTATCACTACTCTACCGGGAAAACAATTGTCTTTGTGATTCCGCGAGTCGGCCTCTATCTCCGCTTTGCAATAGCTTTGGTGCTGCAGAGTTTAGGTAAATGATGGTAGTTGCCAAGAAAATTTAGTGGTGTAATTTTTCGAAAGCTCCACGTCTCTTCGTGTACACCCTTGTCCTTACTTTTCTCTTTCTAACTATCAGTCTGTCTGTCTTTTTCGTTCCCTTTCTCTCTTTCTTTCTCTCTCTCTCTCTCTCTCTCCCCCTTTCTTTTTTTATCTGCTACTCTCGCCGTCTTCACTCTTCGTCTCTTTTTACCACGACTTCGTTGATCTTTTCCTCTTTTCTTTCTTTTTCCTTTTTTTTTTTTTTTTTACTTACCGACGCCAGACAGGTAAATGATTTTGTAGTAAATCGAGACATAAAGAAAGTTTGATGTAATCTTAAAACACATCTTTTGATATTTTTGTAAAACGCGCTAAAGAATGCTTTTGCTTCACATTGGAATTAGTTTTTTATTCCGTAAATATATTCCAGAAGCTGGTGGAATAACACAACGAGGTATCCGTGTCCGAATAATTTTTCCCCCTCTGCTTTTTTCTCTTTCTCTTTCTACCTTTCTACTTCTCTATTTTCTACGGTCAGCTGCAACCATTATCTTTTTTCCTTCCTTCACCCACTCTTCCTCTCGCGCTCGGTTTTTTCCGGATTAGAGTTTCTCTTATTTTACCAAAAAGTATCGCACAAACTTGCTTTCTGCTAAACATTTTTTTATACGTCGGATGAAATACGGCTGAATGTCGGATCTCGTTTGCCGGGAATTAAAAGGGATTAAGCCTGATTAACCTTTCGGTACTGAAACGAATAAAAAACATTTTTTTATTTTAATCCTTTTATCATTTCCTCAGAGAACAATGTACAGTTAAAATAGTTAAGGTGAGTTCATGTTAAATTCGTATATCGTCGAATTATTGAAAATATTCAGTTATATTTTCGTTACGTTCTGTAGCGTAGTTTAAGATGATTAATTTTTGGATTTCAGAAGGAATTACGAGAGAATACAAACTGCAGATTTACTGATTTCCGAATACAGTCTTATAAATTTATTATCGTCTTTGTAAAATTCAAAACATAGATTTATTAACTAATTACCGGTTTTATAGAATACAGACTTATTGATTAAATACCAGTTTCGTAGAATATAAACGTAAGATCTAACACAGACTTATTAACTAATTATTGCCAGGGTTTACAGAGTGACAAAAACCGACTTTCCAGGTCTTTCCAACCGATTCTTTCTAATTTTCTCCCCTTTGCTCGTACTTAATATGCCACTTAAGAAAGAGAAAGTCGAGAATATGCTTCCTATTGCTTCTTAAGAATATTACTCCTACGATTCTGATTGGTTCAAAATTTAATAAGAAGTCTGTTGTATTACGAAGCAAGATTTGACTAACGGAAGATTCAAAGAATTTATTGAGATACAATTTTATAAGCAAGGATATCGGAAATTTTCTGAACTATTTATGTCTGTTAACCATTTATGCGTCCGATGATTTAAAGAATTATAGAATGTTAACAACGGCGTGATAATAAGAGTGTGATAAATTTTAAACCGTACAGATTTATTTCCTGTTATAAGTGGATCCTTAGATTACGCATTCCTAACCTGCAACGAGAAAAATAATAAGCGAGAATAGAGAAAGAAATAAATTGTTATATTTATAAAGTGTTCTTCTGGTTAAATCTTACCATGTGAGGATTGAAAAGAATTCTTTCGATAAATTTTCAGCTTTTTCCAGCGACTATCTGCTGAGTGTTCGACGCTGATACGAGCAGATCTTCCCTGTTCGATTCCTATATCCTCCCACTCCCTCTCTTGTCCTTCTCGTTTCGTTTCTCACCCTCCCTTTCCCTATCTCTTTTCTCTTTCCTTTTCCGTTGGACATCCCCTACAAACTGGAGAGACGTGTGGTAGCAAATAACGTGTGATTGATTTCGCAAAAACCATACCTTCTGCTGGGGTCGCCGACGTCCCGTATAAATTGAAAAATAAGCTACACGTGTCCGCACGAACATTCCGACTCACCCGGAAAAATTCACGCACGTCGCGTTCTGATTCGTCGTTAGACTACACGAATGTCATCGGCCGGCCTGCTGTCGCTGCTGCTGTCCTGCCAAAAAAGAAGGAAAAAAGATCGAAATACTTCTATATATACATACGTACCGTCTCGGAAATAATCAATAAATTATACGACGTAAATCCTGTCGGAGAATTCCGTTTCCACGTATTACCGTCGATGCAGTTGGACAAATTTACGACGGGTTCTAAGTTAAACCGATCGTTGATAAAATATGGGATTCATCGACAAAGTGTCGTCTCAAATCGAGATTTTACATTAAACTCGCGCAATCTTGCTTCCTGCTACTGCATTATACGCGTAGGGGTATCCTATACACATAGATTCCCGTCGCTTTATCTGTTAGGTTTTCACGTAGATCTCTATTGAAGCGAATAAATTTTCAACGTGATTTATACAGCTGCGCTCTGTATTGTAGCGGTCCAGCTTGTTGTATATACATACATACAGACATATATATATATACACACACACACGTGTGTGTATGTGCGTATAGATGTATATGAGAACTTGAGGCAGGCTCGGGTTATACTTTATAGATATTTTATGTAGGCATGCCGCATATATTTTGTACGGTCCATGCATGCCACCGTTCGACGGGAGACGCGTGTAACCTATGAGAGAGAAGAGCACAATGGACCCCACCCGACCCTCCTCTCCTATCCTCCACCCTATCTCTATTGATTCTGCATTCACGGTCGTGCGTTGCGGAAAAATATTTGCACTTCCATGCGATATAATATCCGACTCCTTATTGACTTCCCGAATATCTTTTTTCCGCTCCCTACAAAATCTCCCGAGAAACTTTCTTCTCTAACTTTTGTCCCGTGAAGGCTTTCTTTTCTTTATTCCCTTGCACGCTTACGATTTACGTAAAATTTTGAGCATTAAGATTAGAACGGCAGAATTTAACTACACAGTGTAAGAAAAAGAAAATGTAAAAACGAGTAAATTTCGGACTGTAACCCGATGAAAATGTATCACCAACCGAGAGAGTACAACTCTCGTTATATTTCTAAGGAAAATTAATTCACGTTGAACGGTACGAGACAAGAGTAACAAAATATTCTTCGTCAAAATGCCACTCGCATCGTTATTATTGGATGGTACTATACGGTGCTGATAAGTGCGAGCGTTTCCACGAGTTACACGGAAAGAATAACTCAATTTACGATGCAGTGCTCAGAGAACTACCTACCGACGAATGTAAATCACTCTTTGGAGAAAAAAAGAACGAGAGAGAGAGAGAGAGAGAGAGGGACTGAGATAAAATAAGCTACGCATCCGTTTTCCCGATGTAAGGGGAAAAGTTAAATAATAAATTCGCGCGGCGTTTTCGAAATCCTCGCGTGCTCCGCCGATCGACGTTCGAGTTAATTGCATTCCTACGTTATAGAGAGAATATATGACAAATCGTCCGTTGCTTCTGCTACTTTTTTTTCTTTCTCCTTTATTTCATTCTATTTTAATCACGGTAGTCTGTACAAGCTTTCACGATAAACACGTTAACGTTTTAACTTTGTTAGTACGTTAACTTTCATAGAAAGTATTTCACAGTCGCCTAAAATGAACTTTCGCGTACAGCACAGTTCGTTACGTATTTGCGAAAGAACGATCTATGCATTGTTGCGAAAATTAATTACATAAAACTTGAGGAGAAACATTACAAACCCGTACACGTATTGTTCTTGGGTAGAAGGATGATGCCATGGACATAATGATTAATCCATAAACGAGCGGATATTAATTAATTATAAATAATGAGTAAAGGCGTTTGACTCGGTGGGAGAGTCGCCCCTTCAAGATCGAGCAATTTCGCTAGATGACGTGCGTCTTTTCTTACCAATTAATAGATGATTAATTACCAGGATGACACTTTACATTTTCTCGTTTACCGCACCTCCGATATGCCGTAGACACTCGCGTTCGCTTCCTTTACCTCTTGTAATTAAACGATTTTCGCTAAGTAACGGGATAGCCTCCGTTCGAAGATAATAGAAAAGAAAATATACCAATATATATGTATGTATTCAATTTGTATGTCACGTCGTAGCAGAAGAAACGAAATTTTAATTTTCCATCGAGCGAAAAGTTTATCTATCGAAAACATTCGAACTCTAGGAACGAGCGTAGCATTAAAAAACTATTTTTTAACGCGTATGAATTTTTATTCGTGGTTCATGATTGTTCGTTCGCGGCTTTCAGGATCGCACACACGTTCGCCCGCATTTCGTATATAGGAAAAGCGACAGTTCGTTTCTACGATTCGTTCGTTCTCGGTGATTGCGCAGTGATTGCCACGTCACTCACAAAATCAGCCGGTCTGCGCTTGGCGAATTAACGCAATTTCCAAAACAAACGGGCTTTACCTGCATTCCGCGCCTAGGGTACATCGGTTACGTATGGTATGCGCAGTTTGTATGTACGGTTTAATTGCGAATTTCGCCGCAAACGTCACTCGTTTATTACACCCGGAAAAACGCCAAGGATATCACACTGAAATTCGGCGTGCACTCGTATCCGACCTATCCATCGTTCAAGCTTGCATTTATCTATTATTCAAAGCGAATCTCGCTAACTCGTTCGCTGTTCTAGTTAAAACATCCCTTTGACCAGGTACGAGAGTTCATTCCCCTGAATTTTCGGCGAAAAACTAGTTTGCTCGACTAGCTACGAGAAATCAACTACTTGCCAATGTCAATCGTTTAATTTTTTTTTTTTTCGATTGTTCGATCGAATCTCTCCTTTTTTCGAGTAACTTTCGCCCTCTTATTTGTCGCTAGAAGCGTCAAAATAATCGACAGAAAGCTTTTTTTATAAACTCTAAGGAAATGTTTCGTCGTAGAAACGCCGTCAGTCGCTTTAAATCAGGCTGGTATTCCACCCTCGATTTCGCAGCCTGAGGCCTTTCTACCCTATATTTCAATCAGTGCTCTTGACAGACCCCCTCCTCAACTTGATGCAAGAACCACTTTTCCTCCTGGCAAATTAATCGGTAAATTAACCATGAAAAATTAATCATCGCATTTTCGAAGAGCGCACATCGTTTCAAATGTTCCATAACTTTTCAACTTTCCTCGTCGAGTGCTGTTGTATTTTCGAGAACGTATAAAAATAAAGGAGGTTATAACAACTAGCGAGTATTATCCTGAAAATCAAAAAGAAAACTTTTTCAACTGCGAACTTCATATCGTTTTCCACGTATCCGCATTTTCAAACGATATTGAATTATAATTTCGTCAAATCGAATAAACGTTTCTGTGTGTAAATGCTTTAAAAAAAAAAAAAACAAAAAACAAAAAAAAACAAGAAAAAAAAAGAAAATAAAGAAAACTATCTCGAGGTAACATCTTGGTAGTGGTCATTAGTTAAATTCGTATCCTCATTAGTTAAATCCCATTTAAACTTTTTCGCCTTATTCGCAACATAATTCACTTCCGACCGTGATAAGTACAACAATGGGCGACAAGAATCGGCCAGCCGGAAGATCGTTTTTGTTGTTTAAATGACTCTCCCGTAATACCTAAATGAAAATAAGAGAAAACTTCAAAGACCAAGACGGAAGGGAAAAAATGGTGAGGGTTTTCTACATAGCTATCTCTTTCTCTCCTTTATCCATCTTTCTCTTTTCCTCTTTCTCTCTTTCGCTTCTTTTTTCTATTTTCTTAGAAGAGGTCTCGTTTGAATCAAAAGAAGAAGGAGAGGAATTAAGAGGAACTGCGAGATAAGAAAATGAAACGAGAAAATGGTAGAAAGCAAAAGATAGAGGTTGTTAGGGAAGAGAAAAAGGCGGTATTCTCAACGCGACCATTGGTAAACTATGTATTCGTTGAACCGATTGAAAGCGCTGTAGCGTACAGGCAAAGGGATACAAAAGAAACGTTGAGCTCGCAATAAAAGTTCCCCGTAAAGTGAGTTTTTATTTCGCAAAGTCGGGCGGGTCACCCGCGGGCTTTTGTTTCTTCTTTCTCTTTCTCTCGCGTTCTTCTTCTCGGATACTTTTCTCTCCTTCCTCCACCCACCCATTGTCTTCTCTCTTCGGCCACCTGGAAGCCCGACAATTCTTTGGTTTACTTTTTTAGTCTCAGGTACACGCCCTACTGTACGTTTTGCTTTATTTATTTAGTGTAGCAAGGCATTCTCATAAGCCCCTTTCTCACCCTCTTTCTCTCTTCTTCTACTCTCTTTCTTTCGCTTTCTCTCACGCTCCTCGTGCTTTCTTCTTTCTGCTTCTCATCTCTTTATCTGCTTTGCGACTGTGGAACGTGCATAACTATGAAAAGATTTTTATAAAACCTACACGGTGTCCACGAAATACATCTTCGCGCTTTTCCAAAAATCTTTTACGATACCTTTATATCGATCGTCGAGATAATCGCGATATAATAATAAAAATCGCAAACACGTTTTTATGCGTGCAAATGTTAAAGAGTCGATCGACACAACCGTACCATTCCTTCTTTTTCTCTCTAGTTTCTTTTTTTTCATTCCTCTTCATGTTTTTTTGCTACATTCTCTCGGTTTCTCTCGAAATCTCCCAAATCCTATAGACGATGTATGCGTTCCAACGGTGCCACGAAAAACGGCGCGTAGGCACACCCGGAATGTCTTGGTTTCTGAATAATTTTTGTAAATTGGTCCCATATGTATGAGCGAAGCCCCACCGAATTCAGGACTAAAAAGGGATGTGGAAGGTACGTACGCGGGTGTACACAGACAAACGCATACATACGTCTTTCGTTTTACTCTCCGCATGCCCTCTTTTGCTGTTCCTCGACTCACTCACTGAGTTTACGTCTCTCTATCTGACTCCCCCTTTTTTTCTCTCTCTCTCTCTGTTTCGCTCTTTCCAACACGGACACGCCTATCTCTCTCTCTCTCTCTTCCGATTCTTTTTACTCTGTCTGTCTCTTTTTCTCTGTCTCTCTCTCTCTCTCTTTTTCTCTTCCTCCTCCTACTCCTTTTCCTACCCTCACACACGTGCCATTTCAGTAGTGGAATTTTAAAACCGCCCCCGAAGAAATAAAACGGCTTTATGGCCGACGCACTAGATGTGGCTGGATGGTTACTTTCCAAAAATATAACGTCTCAGTGGTATGTCTCCCTTGATATACATTCGCATATCGTTTCTATGACGCATACGGTGCATTAACAAAATACATCATCTACGGTCTTGAAGATCGACTATGTAAAAGTGCAACGGATATGACGAGACTCGAGTTGACTGCTCGCTCCACCGTATACATTAGCTATGCTAACCTTTTATATCCTCCGGCTTATACGCACTCTCTACCGTTTGCTCGTTCGTGAATACTCCGACTATGCGGTTTATTGAAATTATTTTTATTTAATATCCTTTCCCAACATACATTTCCCATAAATAGTCACCATCGTTCCTTGCCATGTATAATTATATCAGGAGTGATTTAAAAGACGTCCATTTCCCTCGGATATTTAAATATGTTTAGAATCTAAACGAACGAGCACGAGTTCGCACTTAAAATTCTGATATATTTTCCTTTTTTCAAATATTTGGATATATCGGTGTATGTGAAAGAAAGAGAAAGTGAAATCTTGAAAAGTGATTTTTTAAGAGACCGCCGTTTAAATGACAGGTCTATTCAAGCTTGTTATCGCTTAGTGCCGTGAAAAGTTGCAACTTTAAATCACCCTGAATATGAGAATTCATGCGGGTAAACATAAGTTATTCACCCCTAGCTGGCGAGCAAGAGCTACTGCTGCGTTTCTCGTTGATATCCTTAAGCAAACAGGGTGACACGCGATACCATATGACCAGAATGGCGCGTAGGAAATGGGAATATCTTGCGACGCTTTCTTCTGAATTTCGATGATGCTTTCTATCATCGCATCGTATCCGTTCGAATCGTCTACGGAGACAAATAGCTTTCTATATTGCCAGGGGGTGAAAATGAAAACGATATCGGCTCTACCATCCTCGAATTTCCAATCGGTATTTCTTATTCATGTTCGATGTCGTTTGTTAACAATTCGAAAAAACATATCGAATTACGAAGTATTTTATTATAGATACGCGGTTCAGCGAACTTGTGTCACCCTTAAATAAAAACTCTTCTCGATCGTTACAATTTATATACGTCGAACTTTTCTAAAGAAAATTTTATAATAAAACCCTACGGTCTTATATATAAATTATCCTGGATAAAATTATGTGCTTTGTGCAATACACCGTATCGATTACTTATATCGTGTATAAAATTAATTCCACGTCTCGGAGATACGCGCTAAATCGAATGACAGTGTGCTTTGTACTTTATGGGATAGATTTTAAACAGAATACGAAGATCGTAAAATAATGGTGGTTAAGCACGATTCGAAGGCCTACTCTCCGCATATCCGTTGACCTTTCTACTCGATCCTCTTGGTCATCTTGCGGTGAACGTACTGGCCGATACCAGTTTGACCCTTAAGAAGGCACTCCATCAAAAGGGTAGCTTTTATACCTTTTATATTTACGAGGGATGTTTCTTCTTCCACGCGCCGGCTTCTTCGCGATAAGAGTTACGCTCGTATATCGACCATATCGGCTTCTTTTATCCTCGAGAAAGCAGAGCTACGCTTCGTTCGTTCTTCTTGCGTAAAATCGAGCCAGAGGGACGTTCTATCTTTCTTCCTTTTCTCTTTTCGTTGTCCTTTCAGAACTTCAAACAAACGGATAACGCGAAAACAATTACTAAATGTCTTTTCTTCGACCATTGCAATAACGAAAATATAGACGTATTATAGTCGAAAAAGGAACGACAATAATGGCCGACAGCCATCGTTCGACACCTTTTCACTCTTGATTCATCGTCCTACAATTTCTTCCCTCGAGAGTTGTCCATATCTCTTAAAAGGAACGGTAACCGTTGTATGTGGTGTTTTGACAGGAAGAAGAGGTTCATCGATCGTCGAACTCAGCCAACTGTCCTAAACATCCTTTATCCTGACAGCCGGCAGACCTCCGATTCGCTAAGGTAAGACGAATGGAAACTCCGTGTATCCCCTTATCGAGTATCTTTCTCTGTCGATTTGTCGGATAGCTCAAAATCGTTCCGATATTCATCGATTTATTTCATGATATACAAACCTATCAAAATACGACAGCTATTACTACCCTAGATATAAAAAGTCTTAATTACAATTAAAATTATTTAACTTGTGATGATAAAAAAATAAATAATAATAATAACAATAATGATAATGATGATGATGATGATGATGATGATGATGATGATGATGATGATAATAATCATCATCATCATTTTGAACAGAAGCTACGTCAAAAAAAGGAAGGCTAGACATAGCCAAGAGAACACCGAATGATATACGACGAGACAGAAAATGGTATCGTACTCGATGCGGATCCCCGTAAATTTCTTTCTCCCTGCCCTATCCTTTCTCGCATGGTTAACTCCCTTGCGCTCATCGACTGCATGATTATGCAGCGAACTGGTGCAGCCTCGGAAGTCCGCATATTTTTATGCGGATTCGCGTATGCGCACTATAACGACGTTGCCGAGGCAAAAGGGCGATTCATCGAAGGGCAGGAAAAAAATAAAAGGAATAGAAAGTGTTCGCAAAATATACTGGAACTGCATAACTGTGTACGAAAGGGAAAACCGAGAACATGGAAAATATAAAGAGAGAGAGAGAGAGAGAGAGAGAGAGAGAGAGAGTAGATCATGAGGTCGTGTTATCTTCGTTATCCGCATTAACATAATCGTTGAAGCATTAAATTCGACAACGATCGCTCGACCGTATCGCATCGTTCGAATCGATTCCAGCATTAAATACACTAAACAAATTACATTTCACAATAAAGTAAATAAAAAGATTTTAATCGAATCATCGAAATGTTATTCGTACTTTGCAATTCATAAAGATGACTATTCATATAAAGATGATATATATAAAGATGACTATAAAATTTTTCTTTCGTTCTTTACCTGTCAATTCTAATCCAAATGTCCATTCATTATCGTCCATTGGTCATTTTTATTTTCTTAAGAGAATACTAATTCTACCATTTCGTTCGTTCGTCCTTCTAACGCAAAAATTTCATTTTAGTTTGAAAAAATAGTACACCGTTTCCGCTCGTAAAAAAAAAATCAGGAAAAACAATGTTCGGGAAAGGTTGACGGTACGGTTGGGTGCATAAGAGCGAACTCAATTCGATATTTAAATCGGCCGAGCGAAAATAAAGCGGATTCATCGATTTCTTTGAAAATAAATGCACTTTCGTGAACGCGCATGAGTCGACGGGCAAATTCGATAATCGTGAAAAGCACGATCTGCGTGGGTGGGAAAGCGTCGGAATCAAAATAACGCTCGAGAGCGCGGTTAATCGTATCGATTTAATCCTTTCGTTTAGCGGCGGAGAATGCGTCGGAACGATTAATCGCTATCGTTAACGCGTCGCGACTTACGACAACGCCATTTAGGACTTCCCGTCACGCGAGCTGAGTCCAACGAAATCGTCAACACCCTTTAGGTTCCTTAGGGTGAAGTTCTACACAACGACGAAAATTTATTACGTGATTCTAACTCTAAGTCTTTTGTTTGTAAAATCTTTACAAAAAGAAAACTTACGTAAATATTTTACAAATGCAAGGTAAAACCAAAAAATACAACAAAATTGAATACACGCCAAATAATAATTTTGATTTCTCAAACTACTTTAGAGAGAAAGAGAGAGAGAGGGGGGGGGAGGAAAGTAGAGAGAAAGAGAGAGAGAGAGTTAGAAGAAAAGCGCGTTTAGAGAGTGAGCGTAACGAAAGAATATGGAAAGTGCAGTAAATAACGGTTGGAAAGGGTAATGTTGCATGAACGCGATAAGCCGTCACCTGGGGCATGTGTATTCTTAAGAGGTGATTCTAGCATCCAGCTTGGGTTTGTCCGCTTGGTATCAGCCGAGTGCCATTCGTCCGATCCTCCTAAATAAATAGCAAACAGATAAGAAGGGTCTGGGAAAATGGTGAGAGAAAGAGAAAGAGAAGGGAAAAGTAAAGGAAAGGAAAAGGAAAGGAAAGAAGAGAGGAGAAAAGAAAAGAAAAGAAAAGAAAAGAAAAGAAGAAGAAAAAAGACGACAAGGGAAGGCTGTGCTTCTTCGACTTTGCGTATGTTTCTTTCGTGAATGCACGTGTGCGGAGGCAGAGATAGGCGCGAACAGGAGCAAAGGTCGATTTCTTGAGACTCAAGGAAATGGTCGTCGTCCGCCAACAGGAAGAGAAAAGGGAGAAGGGAGAGTGACTCGCATTTCTCTTTGGAAGGCCGACGACAAATCGCTTTGACGTGGCTGTCGGTCGGAAAATTTCGCTTCTCCCGAGGTTACCGCTGGAAACGCGCGATCACTCATTGCACGTCGGCCCAGATTCCTGTCGCGACGATTTGTTCGCTCGTTCTACTCTTCACGAGCAACCCCTCACTCTTTTTTTCACTGTCTCTCTCTCTCTCTTTTTCTCTTTCTCTTTCTCTCTCTTTTCGTTTTTACGAAGCTCCGCAGAAAATAGCTTTTCTTCTCCTTCACATTAGTTTTATTTTCGTGCCAGCCAAAATTTCATGCGTTGGGATCGTCGTTTGCATAATACCGTTTAGTAAGAATACGATGTCGCTTTATCCTGCCACGTTTGACATACCGTTTATTCTACCTTTCTCTCTCTCTTACACACATACATAGACAAATTTGTGCGTACGTACGTCCACTCTTGCACAACAAGCAAGTTTCCCTAGCGACCGTCACGACTCTTCCGAAGTCATTCAAATTGGTTTTTTTCAGCCGGATTATTCCTCGGATTTGCATGAAAATGAAACTTTCATAGATGGGCGAAATTAATGAATTTTAATAAGGACTCTCTGTTCTTCTCGTGGTTCGAAGCCTCCACCCTTCCTCCTTCTTCTCTTCTTTCGGTTCTCTTTCGTTTCTTCCATCTCCTCTTTCTCCGTTTCTCCACGACGCAACACTGCTACTTCGTCCCCATTATCGTCAGATAAATTAAATGCGCTAACACTGCTGTAAAAAGTTTAGACTTTCAAGACCTCGACTTACCGTTCATCTTCTTCCCTCGTTTGTCCCTGTCGCATCTTCTTCTCCTTAATACGATTCGATGTACAATCGAATTTCCATCAATTAAAATAAATATGCATCAATGTGTAAATCAAACTTTTCTTTTCTAACTGTCATTTAATAACAATTTTGATAAAGTAACAAATTAATTGAGAAATTTAACGTTTCGTTATTATCAAAAATCTCTCTGTTGTTTCAGGTAAGATGACCGATAAAGGAATGCTCGCGATGATCACCAGGACTTATCGGCCGCGAAGGTACGCGAAGGTTGTAAATTTATAAAAAAATATTTTGACGGTATTCCGCTCGATTCGACGAGGTGTCGACTTAGCCACACATTGCTTTTTCGTATGGTTCAACGGAGTGATATATGGAGGGTTTCGAGAAGAAAGAAAGAGAGAAGACGAGAGTTTATAAGTTGGTAATTTGAAGCACGGGGCACGTACGCGGATCCAGATCTTTGCGGCACCGAAATAAATCAAGCACCTACGTTTTCAACCCCCTTCCGTTTTCTTCCCTTTCTTCCTTCCGTCCTTCCTTCCTTCCTTCTCTTTCGTCGTTCTTTCCAAGCTCAAGCTTTACTCACCCTTTCTCCTTCTCCCTCCCTCTCTCTCTCTTTCTCTCCTCTCTCTCTCTCCATCCCTCTTTCTTTCTCTCTAAAACAGCCCTCTTTCTCTTCTCGATCTTCGCGCAAGTCCGCGGTTATTTATTCAAGAATTACCATCGCTTATAATAAGCCCCTCTTTATTCTCCACTGGCGTGTCGACCATGCCGCTCGGCACTGGAACAGATTTTCCAGTGATTTAATGGAGACCATCGCGAAAATAGGAGGAAAGGACCTGAAACTAACATCCTTGGCCGACCAATCGTGCCACAATCTAGTTGATCGTACTTACTTCTTCGAAATTAAAAAGAAAGGAAGGATTAAATTTCTGCGATTATTCTGTGAGATAAAATATTTTCTTCTTTTTAATATAAGTGTATCTAATAAGAAACGAGATATCTTCTATTATATTTTATCGTTATCGTTACAATATTCTGAATCTGTGAAACGCATCAGTTTCTTCAAACTACGTGTACTACCACGATTCTCCCTTTCGCAACTCGATTGCCATTGTTTATTTTATGATTTTCCCGTCGAAAAGGGAGGACAATGTTTATAGCATGAAAACTCGTCATCCCTCGATACGCTTTCTCGAGATTGATCCGAAAAGAAAAAGAAAGAAAGAGAGAGAGAGAGAGAGAGAGAGAGAGAGAGAGAGAGAGAAAGAAGATGAAAGTTGGAGATTCGTGTCCGATCCTTTTCTCAGATCCAGTTTGCGTATCATCTATCCTCCTCGCTATCGTCTCGCAGAATGTGAGCCAGGATAGGAAGTCCCTCCGATAAGAAGTAAGAGTTTTCTGCGCGCGCAGGAAAACCCACGCCCGGGGGGTGTGGTCACAACTATCGTCGCCCCCCTTTCACGTAGTAGGAGTGAGTGTGATCGAGGAAATATGAGAGAAAGTACGAGGGCATAATCGAGGAGAACGGTTTGGAGAACGCGCAAGTAATAAATCCCAAGGATTAGTCGGACGGAAATTAGTGATCTTTCGTTAAAAAAAAAAAGAAAGAAAAAAAAACAGAAAAAAACAAATTAAAGAGTATAAAATGATCGCGGACAAAGTCTAATTCGAGCGGATTAGAATTAATCTTTGAAAGGGGATGAAAAGAAAAAAGAAAGAACATATTTGCACTATCCTTTTGTTCTTCGTCCGTTGTTATCATCCTATAGTCAAATTTTAAAGCGATTAAAGGGATGACACGAGGCAAGGTAGGATGAAAAGATAAAGAAAGAAAAGGAAAGAGAAAAAGAGTACAAAAAAAAAAGGAAAGAAAGAAGGAGAAGAATGACTATCCCATAGAATTTCTGCTTGTATCGAAGCGGACGGAAGAAAGAAAGCGCGGGTATTCTGTCGGACGGACATGATCACGCATTGAATCTCATTGGTGATAGCCACGAGTGGCGGGTAATATATCCACAGCGCTCACCCAGCAAAGCTACCATCCCAGCCATCCGTAAGCGAAGGTCGTTGCGAGCGTCGTTGCAACCGTCCACTGTCCCCGGTGTGTGCGGCCATTGTGCGAAGCTTTGTTCGAACGGTGACGGGGTCACATTAATCTGTCTCTCGCTCCCTCCGCATACTCTCGCCGTACGTTATAGAAGCCCGACCGCTCGCACATTCGCGTTCGAGTGAACGACGGGGGTGGCAAGGGTGGTTGTCCCTCTAGGTATACGTCGAATATCGCGAAACTCGAGGGCTGGACTTTCGCGTTACGCTTCGAAACCATGCAGAAAATCGATCGATCTTTGATTCCTTCGCTAACGATCTATCGAGCCTTTATTTTCGATCGTCCTTTCTTCTTTCTCTCTTTTATTTCTTTCATCGGTCGTAATTCTTAAACGTTACATTTTTATTGTAATATTAAATACATAGTTGATTACATCATTATCTTTATTTTTCTTCTATCGTATCTATTTTTTTCGATCAACGCGATATTATTACTATTTCAATCTCTCTCTCTCTCTCTCTCTCTCTCTCTCTCTCTCTCTCTCTCTCTCTCTCTCTCTCTCTCTCAATCGGACAACTGCTTTATTCGTTGCTCACACTCGATCCATCAGCTTTCCCCTTAGATCTCGATCGCTCTCGAGTACTATGCATCTCGAACTTGTATCGTTGCCTTCGCCCTGACACTTTAACCACCCATCACAAATACTAACTCGTACGCACAGACATCGCCCATATACACACATACACGCATACACACTCGCGCGTTTTACGGTTATTGCTCCCGCGAGACCTTCTGCCCATTTTACTCCCTCTCTCTTTTGCCTTTCCCTCTATACCGATACAGAAACATTTTCGGAGTATAGTGCTCGCGCGAACGACCACGAAGATGATCCTGTTAAACTTTTATATCGATCTTCGTCTTATTATTTTTAGTTTTATAACGACTTGTAAAGAAATGCGTTTGATTCACTACTTTGATGATTTTTTTATTGTACTCATCTTTTATATTTTTTCAGAGAGCACGTTAATTGATACATTACAGTTCGAACGGATAACGAATTCAACTTCTAATATATTATTTTGTAGTTTTCCGAATGAGATGTACAAAGAGACTGCTAAAAAGAGAAGAATCATTAGTCAAACGTTCGTTGTTGGCCGTTTAAGATGACATTAGAATCGTAAATCGTTCTATCGACTATAAAAAGAGATACGGTTCAGTTAGGTAGGCCGATTAGATCGTGTACAACCTCGCTATCGTCAATGCCTTTATTTGCGAGCCTCCCTCTCTTTTTTATCGTGATAGCACGTATTTACGTTTACTCGAAATGACTGATGATGTTACAGATCGACGTTACGTTCAACCTATATATAATGTACTATATTAACTGTTTATTTTTACTGTTTATTCTTGAATCGTATTTGATTTAATCGTATTTAAAAATTATTGATTATAGAGTAACATTCATTCGTTATACGATTGGAATACTTCTTATTCATAAAACTGACGTAAGTAGAAGAAAAAAGAAACGTGCTATAATATTTAGAAAGAGAGAGAGAGAAAGAGAGAGAGAGAGAAAATGACAATTAATTGATATAACTTCGGTGATGTTAATGACAATGATTAATTTATAATTCGTCTATATATACACGAAACGAAGGAGCAATCACTCTTAAAATCACTATATCGTAACGACTGGTAAGAGAAATGATTAGTAAAGCACCAAGAAAAAATTTGCGAGGAACTTTTACTGAGAAAAAAATCACATCAACGGCCGACCTCCAAACACGACTCGTATCTAATTCGAAATGACACATGAAATTCCTTCGTTTTCCATGATCAGTATGAAAATGTACTTACGTTGTTTATTGACTAAGGAGATTTTGTTTCTTAGCGTTTAAAAACTATAATACGTATGTACGCCGTGTGTATCGTGCCGGGAGAGTCACCTGTTCACGACGAACGATTCGCTCCTGTTACATTGTTTCGAGGCTCGATAGACCCGTGACAGGAGGGGGTGCGTGCGCATTCCTATTTCGAGTTTCGAGACATCGGCCGTTGTATCGTGGCTGTATCGATTCACCCCCACTACTATTACCTACCCTTCGTGGTAGGGATACACCACGGGCAACCCATTCTTCACGAGGCAAAATTTCATGCTTCTTTAGAAACATGAATTTTTTTTTACATCTATTAAAAAGAAGTCTGTTAACTTCCAACATTTCTTTCATATGACATTTAACAAAGAAACTGTAAAACGTTAACGAACTGCGTCGGTATTTAAAAAGAATTTGATTTCTTTTAATACGTTGAATTCCTACAAGGACAATTATTGAAACATTCATTATGCTTTTTTATCGTTAAAGGATGATTATCTTTGAAAATATTAATGTAAAAGGATTAAATCATTACAATAGTCAGTAATTTTTTACGGGTCTAAAAAGTAACGAGTAAGAAGAAAATTCCGAAGAGGGTAACATGGACTTGTACAGCGTTCCCCCACTTCGACCCAAGACACCCCTTACTGTACAAACGTCGAACTACCCCTACATCCCCTCCGACGTTGGAAAAGCATCCGTAGTTCAGCCATCGTCCGTAGGATGGCGACAGCGTTCGGTTTTTCCTCAAAAAAGTGAAATGCTAACCACCCCTATGTTGGTAAAGTGGAGTGTCATCTCTTACCGATAAAATTTTCGAACTTTTACGCGGGCTCCGCCAGAGCGAACACTCGAGTTAAATCTCTTTCAAATTTCAAGCGCACGTACGAATAAAGAAGATATATAAATGAAAGACGAAAGGACGGAGGAAAGATCGAAGGAAAGTAGGTGGTGGTAGGCGGTAGGAAGGGAAAGTAGAAAGGTAGGAAGCAGGAAAAAATAATACTCACGCCACATAGGGTAGTACAGTAATTTTCAGAGCAGTCGTGCTCGGCTTGTAGCAGGGTAAGCGTGACTGGGGGCGATACGATCGAGATCGCGCTGGACGGATAAGCGGCCGCCAGCTAGGCCGTTTTATTTTCTAGTTTAAAATGTAAAATAACGGGAATTTCGCAAATTACAGCGGCGAGCGTTATTTGTACAAAGTAATGCAGCGAGCGTGCCTGTCCTTTTCTTTCGACTCTGGCTTGCGTCTGACTTCGGCACTCTCTTACCTTCCACATCCCGTTCACCTCTTTCAACCAGACCACTTTTCAACTTTTTCTACGACTCCAAGCTCTCGAGTACTTTGCATTCGGTTTTGGAATTTCACCGCGGTGTCGACTCACGCTATCATTATTTTTAGGGGTGGAATAAATGCATTCGTTTCCTTTTCTCTTTTTCTCCCTCTTTCTTTCTTGAATCTAAGGGCGACATGGCACAGGACCGTAGAAATGAACGATTCTATTGGCATATGTGTATGTGTATATTTCTTACGATTACATGTATAACGTTACAACTTTCTCTTTCTTTTTCCTGGTTTGTATTCGTTCGCGTGCATAGCTCATCGTTAATGCTAAAGAAGACGGTAGTCACGAGCTATGTCATTTCTAATTTATTTCTCTTCGGTATTCCCATTTTTCATTATTAAGCGTGTCGATGTAATTATGCTAAGCCCTTAGAGTATACTTAGTTCTTCTATCAATATTATTTCCTTATTTATCTTTCAACGACTGTACCACTTTCCTTACGTCATCTAAATTTTATCAGGATACCGTACGTGTTACTAAACCTAACGATTTTGTTCTATTCTTCTCATTCACTTTCTCTCTCTCTCTCTCTCTCTCTCTCTCTCTCTCTCTCTCTCTCTCTGTCTTTGTCTGGTGCAATCAACGAAAGGAGAAACGAAAGAGTAGGAAAAGTACGATCATAGATATCGTTGCGAATTTATGACCTCACTCGGACTTGAAATATTTCACGAGAAAAGTCAACGTCGAGATTTTACGCTTATTCTCTTTCGGAAAAATAATAAAGTTATTCGAGGCCAGTCCCCCTTTGTTCTACTATGGTTATTCTTGCTTAAATGAATGAAGACTCGACTCGGTAGATATGAGCTGGACGGAGTGTGTAGTTTTAAAGGGGGATTTAATATCAGAGTAACCAGATCCGGGTTCATCATGGTCCGCGTGGATCCGCTTACAGCCCTTTGATAATCGAACACCGGAAAACCATTGCGCCCGTAACTGCTTCGTCCAAGTCTCATATCGTATCGTCACGTAAGCTCGAATCTTCATAAAGATTATACTCGACTAATAATTAAAATTTAATAACATCTAATCCAAGCTAAACATTTAGGAAATTAGAAAGAAACTTTTTAATCATCGTCATGAGACATTAATTTTCTATACTATACGTCAAAAGAATTAGTATTCGTTAATCATTATAGCGTTTCCTTTTTTAACTCTCTTTTTTGAAAACGAAACTGGAGAACATGGAAACTGCACTCCACGACTCGTGACAACGAGCCGCGAGGGTGTTTACATTGCTCCATCGGTCTCGCAATGCACTCGACATACAGCTGCATAGCAATCAAAGAGAGACAGAGAGAGAGAGAGAGAGAGAGAGAGAGAGATGCTTGTTGGCGAGCTCGAGCAGCTGTAGGAACCAGGCTCTCGCGAAATATTTTACACGCTTTTCCTGCGGCGTTACACGAGAGGATTCCATATATACTAGAATGGGTTAGAACGAAAGGGGAAAGAGGAAGAAACACAGAGAGAGAGAGAGAGAGAGAGAGAGAGAGAGAGAGAGAGAGAGAGAGAGAGAGAAATGAAGGACTATTTACGTTTGTATTAGGCGTAGTTGATGGATAAGGGACGGGAAGAAGTAGGACGTTTGGACGATGAGATGGAGGAGAAGGAGTTAGCGAAAGAGTAGTGCGTGTTTTACACGACACAACCACCCTACCACCATCCAAGCAAAAACCCTTGCTAAGTCATTACTATTAATAACCAGACAACCAGAAGGAGAGAAAGAGAAAGGGAGAGATAAAGAGAGGGAGAAAGAGAGAAAGTACGATAGACAGGGCGTATTATTATTCATAATGATGTGATTCATTTCCCTCGACCCTATCTCAGCAGGCCTCTCTTTCTCTCGTCTCTGATATCTTCAAAGTCGCTTTGTCTCTCTTCTTGTTACTCATGGTATTTCGCTTTCGTTCCTACCCTCCGTTTGTCTCTTTCCCTCTTTCCATCTGCCTGTGCACAAGCTGTCCCTTTCGCGAATGTCTTCCGTAATCACATTAATATGCAAATATTCACTTTGCCGAGGCGACAAGATCGTCGATCGTCGTCGCGGCACGCTTTCTCTCTCTCCTTCTCTCCTTCGCCTTCTCTATTTCTCTCTCTCTCTCTCTCTCTCTCTCTCTCTCTCTCTCTCTCTCTCTCTCACTCACTCTGTACATGCCTCGAAGATGCAATTTCGAAACGAGAAACGAGACGCTTCGTAGACGGATCCGCAAGCAATGCTAGTTACAAATACCGTCGGAGGAGCTCCGCATTTCCCTTTATTCTCTCTGCAAACAAAATTTTGCGGAATTGAATGCCTTTGATATTCTCCTTCCGCATGGTATCGTCCACGTGCGCGCGAACGGTCCATCCAATTCTTCATGGACAGATTTGGATCTTTTTTTCAATAGAGCGTTTCAACTTGCGATGTTATTATATATAAAATTCGTATTTTACAATGTTTTTGTTTTTCTTAATTTGATATTTGTACATGGAACAGTATCATGACTGTTTTATATAATACATCTTATTTTCTTTTCTCTTAATTATGTTCATATTTACGTATTCTTTAATCGATGTAATTTACATTTCTTCGTATTACGGTATCATTTATATCAAGATCAATTCGGACTCTTCCTTGAAATGTTTTTTCTCCGAAAGATACAAAGGGTGATTTAATGTTCAGCTTAGTAATCTGTGATATTTAATTTAATTTACTTTTACGTTAATGTAGTCTCATCCTGAGATGAGGAAACGAGGCGAAAAAAGGAAAGGGTTTTACGTATTTCTCTCTAGAAAGATTAATGAGATTTACGTTAAAATTTACTTGTCTGTCTATTCTTCTACAAGTTATTCATTAAAACGTCTAATATGATTATTTAAAAGAACGGACTCGTTGACTTTTGTCATTTCCGAATGTATTTCGTAATATCATCGTTAATCATTTTAAGAAAAAGTAACGTCACCGAGGACCAAATTTCTCGCGTTATATTTTCGTTTCCCCAGAAAACTACGGGGAACACGCTCTATGTACCGGCAGGCAATATCATTTTTTCTTCTTCCTCTCATGTCATATCCGAATCGACCCCACGCAGATGGCAAAATTTTCGGAAATTGTCGCCGGAGAAAAAGGGAGCACGTACGTGGACGCTTTAATGGCCATGCGACGAAGACGATAGGTGGAAGCGTTTGCGCGAAATGGTAGATATGAGTTAAATAAATCTTAGATGGGAGCGCTTACTATCATCAAAGAAAGAGCGTCGTTTCGCGAAACGTGCGCGAAGGTTATTGCAAAGTGAAGTAGCGGAGAAAAACTGGACAACTTATTGAAACAGGAGATCTTCTTTCGAAACAATAAATACAGTTCATACAAAGAGAGATTTTCCGCATTGTTTCGAGGATCGAATTCAAACAATTTTCTTTTAAATATAAACCGATAAGGGTTGTTAACTAATCTCAACTAACGTGGACGATATCCCGTCTAAAATATTCGTCTCTATTATCCTCCTATTATTCGATTTATTCGATCGAAAGAAAAATGGTGTAGATCCAATTGACAAGAAAGAATGGATAAATGACGTTAACTATTAACATGGTTCGAGGGTAAGTCCTCATCGCGTTAAAATATACAACTATAATGTTGAGATAGAAGTAAATAGATAAAGCTAGAGAGAACGAGAGAGCGAATACGGTAGGGTTACATAGCTATTTGCCGAGGGCAAGGTACGATGCGATGAGGCTGTGGCGATGCTACCCGAAGAGAGTAGAGAGAGAGAGAGAGAGAGAGGAGAGAAAGAGGGAAGAGGGTGAATGCGAGGAAACGTAACTTTGCCTCCTTATTTCCCAACAGACTCGCTCGCTCTACCCTCTGCCCTCGCTTTGCCCTACGAACATTCCTCTTCTTGCTCTCCGACCCTCTTTCCATGCAACGTGGTCGCTCAGCCCATCTCTCGCTCCCATGATTTACAACCAGCGACGCTCATCTTGTAAACAGAAGCGCGTTCTTCCACTCTCCGCACGGTGATATTCTATCTCTCTTATATTCGGCATTTCTTATTCGAATGCGACTCCATCTTCGAGCATCGTCGCCGAAAATTTATCCAACCTTTCGCCTTTCTTTCGAGAACGACGAAACCGACCACATCAAGAAAGAAGCGAGCGCACCTGCTCGCGAAGATCCGGCAAAAAGGTCCAGACTAGAAAAAGGAGAAAGAGGAAGTTGTTTCGTTTTTCAGTCGCGAACGATATGCGTATGGAAAATTCAGAGGTCTTGTTCCTTTTTAGGATATTCTCTTCGTTTCGTTTCGTTTCGTTTCGTTTCGTTTCGTTTCCTTTCATTTCTTTCTCCTTTCCTTTTCTTTTCTTTTTTCCCTTTCCTTTTTCTTTTCTTTTCTTTTCTTTTCCCTTTTCTTTTTCTCCATTTTGTTTTTTTTTGTTTTTATTTCCTTTTCTTTTGCAAACATTAGGAAAATGCATCAAACCGCGATTGTAACGTAGGCAATACAAACGATACTGCGTCAGCTAGAAAATTAGGAACTTGTAGTTTGCCATCGAAAGGGAATTTTGTTCGTGTACTTTTCGAAAATTAACGCGCGCTCCGGTGCTTTGGACTCTCAAGAGCGGCAGTTCACCGAGATAAGAACGTAACTTTGGCTCGTCTAGGTGTCGCGCGCATTAATTACAGTTAATAGAAATTTGATTTAAACGTTTGCATCGCACTTAATGGACGCATTAGAGGGAAATACATAATGCACGAGATAGAACGACGACTGTTGGGCCAAAGTAGGGGAACATTTACGATCTAAATGTATTCATTGCTTTACTTTGTAGAAAGGTCAGTCGACGGAAAGTAGTATTTTAGTTGAGGGCACCTAGGTACCATGCCACTAGTTGCTAAGTGCAAATAGTCAGCTTTGGGATAGGAAGAGAATTGGAGGAAAGGGAAAGAAGGAAAGAGCGAGTGAGAGAGAAAGAGAAAGAGAGAGAGAGAGAGAGGGTGAACGGGCACCGAGGTCCCAGACTTATTTCACGCTAGAACGAAAGCGGGGTACTTGGGGATCTTGGGAATTCCAAATTCAGATCTGGGAATGCTACCCGCGGGTCCATTGTCGAGCGTCCGCTCTTTACCCCCTTATACGCTATTGTAAAGTCATACCACGGTTTCCTAATGAACATGAATTATAAGTAAACCACGATTGTTTTAAAAAATGCAATATCCTTTGTCTTTGATTATGTTCGTTTTCAACGTGATACCGGTTTGTTGAATTTTTTAATCAATTATCGTATTAATGCGCTCGATGTATACGTTAAAAATTAATTGTAGACTTTTCTTTTTTGCAAAAATAAACTTTGTTTTCTGTTATTCTCTATTTTGAGAATTAATTACTATTACGTCAAATAAAGGTATATATTATGTAGGTATGTATGAATATAAGCATAATTCAAAAGTCTGATTATCCATTCTACAACTCGCATTCATGAATTCCAAATAAACTATTATAATTTCGTTAGTGATTCCACTCGCCTTTGTTTGGCAAAATCACGAATTAACCGTGTCATAATTAAACGGAATATGTAGTAGGTAACCAACTATAAATTATGGAATTCATAACGAAAATTTCAAAGAAGAAAAATTGTATCAATTTTAACATGTAATCGTTAGTAGTTTTTGAACATGAAACTATCGAACCGGCAACTATCGTCCTATTGTGATCACCAGCGAATCGATTTAGAACTATTTATCGTGGTCCCTTTTCTTTCCTTGCACATTTTTATAGAAAGCTCTCTGTTAAAATAACACGGTTAAAATAACAATGGCGCGACTGTAGTAGTTGAAGAGCGAAGAACGAGAAGGGACCTCTTGTTGGCTCGTCGAAAGGGGAAACCAAGCGTCGAATTTCCCTTTGAATTTTGCGTACGAATTGGTTTTTGAACGTAGCGTCGACGTTATATCGTTTTTTGCGGCGTAATCTAACAACGCGAGAATGAGCTCGAAAATCAAGGCGGTTTAGCGTGCACGGTCGGAGGTTGTGTTTGAGAGCGTTTCGAAGCGAAACGAAAAGTTCTCGAAAATGCTCCGGCATAAAACAATCGAAAGGACAGGATACACGATCTCGAACAATCAGTAATTACATTTCAAAAAGCATACCACTTGCCTAAATGTTACGTTACATAGTATACATCTACGCGTATACGGTTTCTACGCGATTACTCGCTCTTTCTCTGCCTGTCCGTCCGTCTGTCCGTCTGTCTGTCCGTCTGTCTGTTTGTCTGCCTTGCTCTTTCTCCTCACTAGCGTATTCGTTCGAGCGTAACGGATATGCTTTTGCGTTGTTCTCCCATCGTGTCTCGAATAGTAATTATTTTAGGCGTCGCAATCCAACGCTTTTGCATTTTCTCTCCTTCTATCTCTCTTTCATCCTTCGTCTAACGTAACCGGACTGTGAGTACAAAACGAAAACACTTGAGTAATGGCTCTACTAAAATATTGCTTTCAAAAGTATCGTTTCAACGAGTAACATTACCCTCTCCTAAGAGAGCTAATACCATTTACGTATGCTCTTTCGCAAGAAACACTCGTTTTGATTGCATGATTACCGGGAGATTGAAGTAAAAAGAAAGAAAAAAAGAAGAAATAATAATAAAATCACTTTACATTTTTCTTACTATAATATTTCTTACTTAAACTGACGTCGATGTTTTTGTTTCTTTATTGAGAATATAGATCTATATATGAGAAAAAAAATTGTATAACGTTGTCCTAAAACAACCGTACCAACAGTGTATTAGTCTGAAACGTTTCATGCGAGATATCGCAATTAGCCCTTAACTTTCGTTATTCTTCATCCAGATGTCATATATCCGAAAGAGAAAAGAAGAGAGAAGCGAATCGATCGGGGGTCGGTCGTCAGCGAGACGTTTAATCTACCATTTTAACCGTGGCACGACAGGTTCCTGCTCGTTTCTCACTGCCATTTTGCAGACAGTGACAAAAACTTGATAGCACGGCGCTAAAACCGGAGCACGTAGATGTAAGAGCGAGCGTGTAACTGGCGCGAAGCGAGAAAAACATATTTTTTGCAGCGGAAGTTAAACTCGCAAGAAGAGCTTTTATGTCTTTTTCAAACGTATTACTCGATAGACGATTACATGGTATAACAATCTCGTTGAGTTTCCCTTAAACGTATGTGAAATAAGATTTTCTTTTCTCTTTTCTTTTTTTTTTTCTTCGAGCTTATCTCACGTAAGTTTCATACTTTATCACAAAGATTGTTTTTCTATGTAATCATTGATATTAACATTTTTTTTTCTTTGCAATAAATTCATTCTCTTTATAATAAAATACATGTTAAATACATACCACGTTATCTGACGGATCCATCATTTCTTAAACGAAACCATTACCCTTAACTCGAATATCGTTATTATTCATTTATCGGTAGGGGTTCCACCAACGAAACTGTTGTCCGTGACTAGACTAGTCGTGACACGGCTATATCACCACCCTCCATTCGTTCTTTTCACGATCGTTTGGACTATCCTAAAAGGGAAGTCCCCTTCCTCTCATTTCCTTGTTTTTTTTTTTCACACGGTTCGACAAACTTCCACCCTATTTTTTTATGTATTCTTTCTTGACAATTTTCTCTTTCGTCTTAAAAAACTTGATGATATTACAAACTATATATATGCAGTATCGATATAATAATTAAAACGTGTAACGAATAAATTCATTCCGTCGGTGAAAATAAAAACGACAATGACGAAGATTTAATGGTATTGTTACTTCAAAATTCAAATACATTTCTACACTTTCTATACTTGTAAAGTATCATTATCGAGTCTTACGAGCATGTCGTCCTTGTTGGATTTCCGTATAACTTGAACGAGAAACGGTGTTAAGGGTGGTCGTATAAGGCGCGAAAGACGTGTACTTACTATGTTCGGGACTCGTGTCGAGATCGCGTGTCTTACTCGAGACGACGCGATAAACGTCCGAATATGCCTAACTTCATTCTTATGCCGTCGCCCTATACCCCCCATGAAGTTTACGTCTTCATACGAAAAGCCTTTGCCCTCTGTCCGAATCAAATCAATCGCTTTACCGACGAAGGAATCGTTGACGATGTCCTATAATAGAGGGGAATATGATGAATGAAGGAAGAAGCTTTTAATATCTTTGATCTTTCCAAGATACTTCCTTTCCTTTCTCGTGACATAATAATAGAAGAAGGAACACGACTTACTACTCGTTAATCAAATTCTTCCATTTTTAGAACACGCTAAAAGAAAATTCGGAAATATTCGAACGAGCAAAAGTAACGAACCATGAAATTATTTACCGCGCTCTTTCAATTTATTGGCAACAAATATACGTATGTACATAAAAAATGCAAACCATTCGAACGTTTCGAAGTATTCATTGTGAAAGTACCTAACCACCCATGTACTAACGCGTATAAAACTTTATACATTCCACTCGCGTAAGCACAAACGCAGGGAAAACAACATCGAGCATCTTTCGAGTGTGTTTTTTCCAAATACAGCTCTCGATTCCGCTACGTGAAAATAAATTGAAAGGAAGTTTGTGTTAATAGCAGTGTACGAGTGAAATGTAAATATTTAAACACTAATTGTATCGACGAAAGGTAGATTTTTGTAGGGATCGATTATCGTCCATAGAAATTTACAGATGTTTTAGTAGAGATCGTAAAGCTTCAGAAAAAAAAAACTGAGTGTTGAAATTTTCGCATATCTCGCTATGTTGAACGGGATGATAAACTCGACATAAGTATATATGTAATATATATACACATACAAATATATATATATATATATATATATATATATATTTGTATGTACATATAATATATAATATTGCGACACGCACAGTTCGTGTGAATATTAATGCACGCAAGCTTCAAAAAGGAGGAAAGCAAGAAAGAGAGAAAAAGAGGAAGAAAGAAAGAGAAAAGGTTCGTTGTATATAAGTACAAGCAATAGAGAATGGTAGGGCCGATAATTAACGAATATGCTAATCGGGCGAATAGAAAAGGAGGGGCCTATAATTAGCTCGGAGCGCGATACAACGGTTACGTTAATTATTCAGGCCTTGTTCTTTACGAGCCACCGCAAGTAACTGTAATTAATTTTCAAATGACGTGACTGCAAGGAGGTTGCATCTATTAGCTTCTGTTGAGTCGCACAGCGAGTGACTTATGCGTTCAGCAACGAGTTCATCGGTCACCGGCTTTTCCAAGGTGTCGATATTCGATCACGATGATGGACGAAACATCAATGGACAAATCGACATGATTTAATAGGACCATTCCTTTCGATCGATAAATCGCGATAAGATCGAAAGAGAAACCTTTATTTGACACATTCATCGCGATAAGTTTATAAATTATGATACCATCTAAATGAATTTTATGTAAAGACCATGACGTAAATTTTTTTAATTTCTTTAATTTTCTCATATAAAATCCGAACAAAATCTCGAATAAAATCAAAATTCGTTTCCTTGTTCTTGTTCTTTTTCTTTCTTTTCTTTGAGAATAAAAACAAAACACACTAAGCCTAATCGTTCGTGATTCTTATACCTCGTGACGAAATTGCCTATATAAAGTTAAATCCTCTATGCGCACGCGATCGAAGTCGGCCGGATCGAAAATACTTCACGAGGAAAAACGGCGAAAGCCAAGGCTATCGACGGTAAGCGTTGTGTATCGTTCGGACGTTTATGAGGGAGAAAAATTGAAGTAATACGAGAGGAGACAACGGCTCGTTTCTCAGACGTCTGTCTCTTGGTTCGTACGCGGGCCTGCATCTTTACGGTCTGATCTCTCTATCAGTCAACGCCCAACGCTTTTTCGCCTTCGCTTACGAAATAGTAATACGAAAAAATTGCTAGACGAGCCACGAGTGAAGTGAGTGGGTGGGAGTGAGGCCTTTCTATCCCTCCGGCCGTTTGCCTCGATTGCCTCCTATCTCTTTCTCTTTTTCTCTTTCTCCTTGAGAAGGAAACCAACGACGACGAGCTAGCTCGCGCTTCTGTGCGTTTGTTTTTCACCACGCTCGATATTTTTCGATTAACCTCACGTCAAATGAAAGCCCGAGGGAAGTTAATGGTTTTTTCCTCTACGTCCACAGTATATAAACGCACGAAAACGTGCGCGATAGACCGACCTAGAAAGAGCGACTTTTTGAACGACGGAGGGAGAGAGAGAGAGAGAGAGAGAGAGAGAGAGAGAGAGAGAGACAGAGAGAACGAGGGAAAGAGGTACGCGAGGTGGGTTCGGCAGAGACCCAAGGGAGAAGAAAAGGAAGGTTCCGCGTGGCTGACTAATTAATCACGATGTAATTGCGCGTACCTAAAATACAACGCCCCTTTCTCTCTCCATCTCTCTTTTTCTCTCTCTCTCTCTCAGTCTCTCTCTCTCTCTCTCTCTCTCTCTCTCTCTCTCTCTCTCTGTCTCTCTCTCTTTCTCTCACTCTCCGAGCTTTCCAGCCAACGCTCGTTCCTGAGCTTCGGCTATAACCATTCGCTGCAACAATCGTCCCTTTCCTGACTGTATTCCCCTCACGTTCTTTTTCTCATCGTAATCTTCGTGCTTTGTATTTTACTCCCAACTGTTACGAACGTATGTTCGCGCTTAAAATTCATTGACTCGTGATAACGCAGATCAACATGGTGATTTAGATCTTCTTCACAAAGATCGAAGATTCTATTGAAAACCGAAGCTATAACTGAAACTACTGAGATTCTCGAAAAAGACGAGACGTATGTAAAAGAGTATACGAAAGATTAACGTCTCTCGTTCTTCAAAGAGATATGCGGCCACTGATGAAAACTAATTCGATTGTCGGCGGCTAATCGAAATGCATGCGAGTTTTAACAATAAACTCATTAATGTTAATGCCGAGGGAACAATGCGAGAAGGATAATTTAATGGTGAAAAACAAAAGCGCGACGAGAACGGCATGCGGATACCTCCTGTAGCCAGCTTCGTGATGATTATCGGCGATATTTAATTAATTAACACGTCTGGCGTCGAGACTAATATATGATACCTACTAGCCCCGTGCGTGACATCACCGATATTACAATGCATTCATCTCATATTTATGGTGAATGAGCGTACGCGACAAAATGGATAGAACTGGTTTGAATGAGAGAAAGCGAAAAACAGAGATAGAGCGAAAGAGAGAGAAAGAGAGAGAAAGGGAGATTCGGATTCATGCAAAGTGGAAGAGAGAGAAGGGAATAGGCTGTCGAAGAGGGATATAAGGGAAAAAGAGGGAGAGAGATAGCAAGAGAAATGCGGGAGACCGATGTAATTCCAATTTCATGCACTAATCAGGCATACGAGTAATTGCTTTAATCCTGTCGATAATTTGTTCGAATAATTAGCCAACGCTTCGAGTGTCGTCGTTCGTTGTGTGAAATCGATCGACTTTTCACAACCTCTTCCAACGTCATTTCCGTCCAATCGACGTCCGTCAAAGACGGCTTGTCGTCGATGTCGCGCGATTCGAACGACAATCATCGCTATATTATAATGAAATATTCAATATTTCGATATTGTTAACGATATTATTAATGATATTCTTATCGTAAAAATGACCATAGCATACTTACGTAACATTCATAAACCTTTCACGCTGTATATAGTAGATTAAACGAAGTTCATTGCGAGTTTGCGTGGTCCGTAACTTAATTTGTTTTTAACGCCTACTACTATATTATGAAATAAGTCAGTATACGTGTAATCGTGAACATCGCTCGATTATGATAAAGTACGCTGTTTATCGTCTTAAAGAATATAAATCACACGATTAAAGGAAAAGTTGAACAAGTTGTGAAATTTATCAAGAATTAGTAGTTAGATTGGCTCATTTTTAACTTTAGTCAAGTTGAAATGAGTTCTTCAAATAGACTACAGTATCTGGCGACGTATCAACGAAAAAGAGATGAAATTTTGTCGGTAAGAACATGATAATGACTTGTGATAATTTACAAGTAGATCCAATATTATTCTCAGAGAGGTTGAACGTTCTTTTTCTGGCGTCATTTTCTTTCTTTTCCTCTTCTTTCTTCTAACCCAATAATCTTCGTGATTAATCGGCGATTAAGGAAAATTTTTTCTACTTCACAAAACACAAAATCCAATTTAAATGATGCTAAATGAGATTATTCACAGTTACTTTTAAACAATGAAAAAAATAATATCGAAATAATACATATATACACACACACACACACACACACACCACATATAAAGAGAGAGAGAAAGAGAGAGATGCAATAAAAATAGATATAATATAGATACTAACTTTAATTAAGTTCACAAAGTATCTAAACAATATAATATCGAACGTATTCATAGGAATTGAATTATACCTAAGATTTCTAGAGTATATTAATGAATCTCTTCTTCGATAGATGAGCGAAGGCGAATGTAGAAAAAGGTCATGAACGGAGTATTCGCGTTAATTGTTACGGTATTCGATAACGTTCTTTCTAATTCCGTAGAAGAAACTCGCGGAAGTCGTCGTCGGTTAAATGGCCGAACCTTGTCCGATACAATTTTACCATTTAGTTAGGAGCTTCGTTATTCTAGAGGCGGTGAAACGTAGAGCGAGCAAGTCGGAAGGACCTGAGGCAAGAAAGAAAGAAAGAAAGAAGAGAAGAGAAGGAAAGAAACAGAGACAAAGAGAGAGAAAGAGAGAGAGAGAGAGAGAGAGAGAGAGAGAGAGAGAGGCACTCAAAACGATTTTCCCTCGGCCAGTTGTAAGACCTTAGTTGGATTTAGATTAAACGTTGTAAAAAGAAGTCAGCCTGTATGGTGAAGCCACGAAGGTAGTAAGTAGTGGTCGGTGAGTACGGTTAACCGAGTAGTCGAGTAGTCCTGCTAGAGAAAGAGAGGGACAAAAGTTCCGCGTTTACGAACGGCCGATGTCGGGTCATTTGTTTCTACTTATGTTCTGTCCGCAACGAGTAGCCCGGCGTAACGCGATCATTACCAGAGAATGTGTTGATACTGAAATTGCTTCATTAACATTATATCGTTGGGTTGTGGCTTATAGTCGCTCTAACGATCTCTCTACGCCTCGTATTTATATGTTTCGTTGTCTTTAACGACTGAAAACTTATTTCTTTTTTCGATCCTACTACTTACTACGATCTTGTCTACCTTTATATTCGCGTTATTGTATTTATTTTCCATTTGGAAAGATAACGAATGAATATTAGAATATAGAAAGATAGATATAACGACCACTCACGTTCTAACTCGATGCGTACGTGCTCGATTCGATGCGTTTTCAGCTCGTTTTGCAAGTTTACGTTATACGTTATGTTACGTTAACTAGTACGTTTCGTGGGATCAACCCCAAAAACTCTCGAATTTCGATCATTATAGCAAATGAAACGCACGTCGCTCGAACCAACGAGGCGATATTTCATTTTATTCGACGCGTATACACGAATTTACGTATTATTAAAATGAGACGCAGATTTTGTTAAATATAAATTTATACGCAATGAATATATGCATCGAAGAATCGGTTATTTGTATGTTTTTGCGTGCATTAGCCTGAGAGCACCTTCGTTTTGTCATTATTAATAAGCCACTGCAATCGCGTATAGTAATGGTTAATAATAATCGAAAGCCTGGCGATAAGGATGCAAATTATTTCGATTTAAATAAAACTTTCATTTGGCGAACGTGTAAAAAGCTCCGAGCGATTTTGAATAATCGATATACACGGACACGAAGTAAATTGAAAAAGAATCTAAAAAACAACGATCTCCCCGCTTCAAACGATAATCACGGATTAACAAGCTATTTTCTTTCGCGCCTTTTATCAAGATTAAAATTAAAATCCTCGAATAGGAACGATCGTATACGACTTCGAAGTACCTACGTGTGAATCTATTTGTTTTTCTCATAACGAGTCTTTTCTACCACAGAACGTGCGCATTATTAATCAAATCAGGCAATAAACGTAAACAGGGGCAAATGCGTAGTAAGAATGTGACTGGTGGAAAATCTCGACTTTCTTCTCTCTCTCTCTCTCTCTCTCTCTCTCTCTCTCCCTCGTTCTCCCCTCATCTTTTCCCGTAGCTATTTTTCTTCCTTTTTTTAAATTCAACGGGCTAGTTCTATGAGAGGAAAGGGGTGGTGAGTCGAGGTAGCAAGAGCGAGGGTAGTAGTGGTGGTAGGCGTTAGACGGCGGCGAGTAGCCGGGCGAGGGTGATTTGTCGCAGCGGATATGAGAGCGGTGAATGCCCCTCTGGACGCAATATTATTTTAAACGATGATATAGGAGGGGCGCGTGGTGCCGCAGAAACCGCATGTCGGCCCTTCCACGTACTGGCGTAACGCGTGAAATGAAAATCGCCAGAACGTACGTACACACGCGAACGTGCACGGATATTTGCGCGTATATTTGCTAAGAACGTGTGAGTTTTATGTGTATATGTATATCTCTGTGTGTGTGTCTAAGTATATATATATATATATATATATATATATATATATATGTATGTATGTATGTATATATAATACATAGAGATATGTGCGATGCAAGGCTCTCTTTGTGGTCGAAAACCAAAGCAAAGCTTTGTCTGTGCTTGCAAGCTTGCCGTCGCAAAGTCTCGAGGCTGACGTTATTGCAAATTCCCATTGCGTCTTCCGAAACGAGATGCCTGTCTCTTCTCTATCGTTCTCTTTCTCTATCTCTTTTGACCAGTTTCGATTTGCATTCTACTGGATCCTGGTCCGATTACAAAGCCGACAGAACGCGTCCTATCATTTTCTCTAGTCGTCCGATTCGGTTCTTCATTTTTACCGTAACCTTTCGTTAATTCGACACATAGAGTCCGTTTGTGTGACAAGTCAAGGACGTGGATTAACGTAATCCCCGTTTAATTCATTGCGCGAGAGAAAGGTATACAAAGGATGAAACCAAAACGTTAAACATAAAATTGGCCGTGCTTGAAAACGTTTCACCAAGCGAATCCTTTTCTATCTCTAATGGACATTATCGTTCTCGCGATTTTCGCCGATAGCCACGTATTTCGAGAACGTTTCGAATCACGTTTATATCAAGTTTATATGCCGGTAGTAAGAACGTCTTCTAACATGGCAGCAGCATCTTTTCTGAACTATCACCGGCACCGAAATTATCGGTTTGGCGTGGATTCAAGGGAGATGTATTATTAAGAGGCTGCGCTTGGCTGAAAACCAGAAGCGTAACTTCCAAAAGGAGAAGTCCATCGGCGTTTCCGGCGTTAGAGTTTCTTCCAAGGACGTTCTTCGTGGCTTCTGACTTGTCGTACCCGACAAAGGGTGATGGTAATCGCGATGCCGAATTGGGCCAACGTGTTATAACGGGCCGTTCAATTATTAAGGATCGTCCTTTATCCAAAGTATAAGAAATATTTTATATTCTTCGATCGAAATACGATTTGTTCGGCTATAATATCTTGTCTTATTTATTTCTTTATGATATACCAATTTTCTCTTACTTTTCTACCTTCTTTTTCTATTTCTTACTTTTCATCCGTTTTTTCTTTTATTTTGTTTTTTTTTTAAATCTAATCGGAAAATTCGTAATTGTTTCAAGATCGTCGTTCCTCACTGAAGCAGAAATACGTAGAATATACAGGAAGGTGGGACCCATCAAGATCGGTCAAGCGGAGATTGACTTTCAATCTTGTTGAGGTTCGATCCTCGCTGGACCATCGGTCTATATCTATATTTACAGCATCGCGTTTCGTAACAAACTGGCCAAACTGGCTACTCGCCGACCGGAATCCTTATCCGGAAGTCGTTAGATGAAAGCCGCGCGCGTGACTTACTTCGAATCACGGCAAATTGACTTTCCATCCAGCATCATGGTGTGGAGTATTCGACGTGTCTTCTTCACTACTCGCAAAGGAGAATGTTTTCTATCGTAGAAAGAAACACGGTCCGTTGAAGCGAGTATAAAAGCAAACGAAGAAAAAAGAAATAACATTACCGTTATCATTATTTCGTCTTAATTACATCGCCTAGAGGTTTCTATTACGCGAAAGATGATATAATGGAAGAAAAGAGATGAGTATCTTCGTTCGTGCGAGTGATTAATTTACAACTTATGTGCCTTCGTTAAAATTAGTTTAGTCTTACGGCGAAAACTCGGGTATTTTTAGCAGGAAAAAGAAAACTCGCAGTTTTTAGCATAGAAAGTTGAAACCTCTCTCTGTCTTTCTCTCTCTCTCTCTCTCTCTCTCTCTCTCTCTCTCCCTATTTTTTCCTCTCTTTCTCTCTTCCTTTCTGGCAACAAGGGTAGGTGCAAACCTTATCCTCACAGACAATGTAAATACTTCTTCTCTTTCCAGTTTTGTGTTTTCATTGCCTCAGGTGTGGTCTTAGGGCATTATACAGAATTATGAAATTAAGCAGGGTGCCTACGCGTACACTTCCGCCGTTGAAATATCTTTGCGCGTGTTCTTTAACGCAAAAGCGAAGGTGATAAATGGAAGCGTTCTTGAAACGGTAAATCTTGAAAGGGTAATTCTTTGAAAACTTTGTTTTTCTTTCCATTTCTTTTCTATAACGAGAGAAGAATAATAAAAATAAAGAATAAAAGAAATAAAGAAAATAAAAAAGCCATAAAGAAACGAATCACACTCTTCCATAGTATAAGTCATTTGTCACGCACGTTTTTAATTTCTTTGTAATTATATACAGCCACGCGTTTCTAACGAGTAAGACCTTCGAAGGTAATTTTGAAACTGCGGCCTTCGTGTTTCGTTCCTTTTCTACTTTGCACGAACAACCACGAACGAAGATAAGAAATTTTGACGACGGAGCCGAAGAAACGCGAGTTAAATTAACGGCGCGAACGCGCGATGCGATTTAATCTAGAAATAAGCCGTTTATTTCGCTGCTTACCGAGCGTAGAACTAATATATATTTCGAAACAAGATAGTAAAAGGTAGATTTGAATATTCATAAGCGTTTAGTAAAGTACTGACACCGCTCCGGAACAATGTAGCAACAAGGGGCGTATAAAACGCTCGCCGAATGTACTTCGCGGTACGTCTTAATTAAAAAGCGCCGTTATCGAATGAATGTTGCGTTATTTTAAGCAGCGAAATGAATAATATTCTTTCTCGCTTGGGTAACACGCACATAACGCATTATGCTTAATTAAATTCCATTTCGAATGTACTCTCCTAAACGTGAATGTTAACGTAATATTCATCCTATATGAAATCGAATACTTTTTTTAAGAGCTTAAGTTTCCGATTTCCTTTAAATTGAAATATATTTTCCTGTAATGTGTAATACCAGAAATATACAAGATTGTTGAAGATATAAATATTTAATGTAGAAATCGTAATCTAAAGAGAATTTGGATGTAGGTCGATGACAGGTTTCTCAACAGAATTATATCTATATAAAAAATTAAATAATAACACGTGTAAAAAAAATATAATTTTAATTGCAGTCGATTTAAATACTACTGTTGGCAGAGTAATGATGATTAATTCATCATCATATTTTCGATCTAATTATTTTAATTTCAATCCAATTATTTATTAAGAGCGTCTATAAATTACTTTTTATTCGTGTGATTCTAAGTTAAATCATGTATCGTATAAAACGTAAAACTTAAAAAATCAATAAATTTTATTAAAAATTATATGAAAATATAATATAATAAGTTTATATCTTAAATGGAATTTATAAATTTTAAATTATTTAAATACTCAAGAATACAAAAATTAATACGATATTCAGTTAGAATAAGAAATGATAAATATAGCGAACAAAATGAAATTTAAAATATTAAACATTCTTATTTTAATTTAAAACAAATTGAGCCATTTTTTAAACATGCTTTTAAAATATCAAGAAAATAGAATAATGGAAATGATTGCATTTCCAAAAAAATAATATATATTATTAACGAAAATTACATAGCAAAAAAAGTTATAAGACATTGAGCCATTTTTGGAAGGTTCATTAATTAATAACCTAACACGTCTAATTCTAAACTAATTAGGAATACGTGCCAATTATTGTAATCATTCGTCGAGGCTAATGATTATTGCGTAAATGAATAAAACAACATACACTAGTATATACTAGTATATATAAATACTAGCAATATACTAGCAATATTTTAAAGTTTCTACAAAATTATGATAATTGTACATTATCTGTGGTAACCGCAATTAATCTATACAAGACAATATTAATAATATACTAGATATAATAAAATATTTATTTATTTAGAAATTATTTCGAACAATCTAACACGGCTGAACGACATGAGGTACAATCATTAACACAATAACGACCGCCAAAGAGGGAACTTAAAATTAAATGCGTAGTAATTGTTTTTCACCCATATGAGTAACACCTGGGTACACGTATAGATAGACACGTATAGAACGCAGTAAACATGAGGGAAACGAAAATTAGTTTATTACAAGCTAAAATTCTGAGTGAAAAATTGATTAACTTAATGATAAACTTAATATTTAAGTATATGTATTATGATTACAAGTCTCTTCGTTTTTCAGCAATGATTCTTGAGTGCTTTTTTTCTTAAAGCAATGATTGCTGAGATTTTTCTTTATTAGCAAAATTTATTAAGTATTTCATTAATTTTTCCTGGAAAAATCTCGAAAGGTTCTTTTCAACAAATGATTATTTTAATAATAATAAACAATAAGATCATGATTCGCCATTTGATTCTTAAAAATCTATCCATCATGTTTGTTTTTTTGTTCATTTTTTCATACATCGATGTCGATATATTGAAGCAAATGGCGATTAAATAAAATAAATGTAAAGCAATGCATGTAACTTAAATAGTTATCACATCCTTTTTTTAACGAACTCGGTCAAATGCAGAAAAATAAGTACTAATTAATTGCACTGTTAATTAAACGATTCGATCCGATAAAACAAGAGGAAGATTTTATCCTAGGTTAATATAAATAAGTACAATAGATAAACAATGTATATACTCCCATCTAAAAATGTATTACTCGCGAAAAAGAGTAATTACTCGTGTCCATCTGAATAATTTATTGAAAAAATTACAACCAGTAACTCGTAGCGATTCGGACCTTTCGTCCTGGACATGATTGAGCACTGAAATGACTTTAAATTTCTTTACTTACTACTTAAGAAGTTCTCTGATGGCTCCAAAACACTCGTCCATGTTGTAAGTCGAAATTGAGGAAGGTTGATCCGTAGAAGTTTGAAGATGAGGTAAAGATCGACATTGAAGTTAGTTGAAATTACTGCAGATTGAAATCACTGTAGATTAAACTAGTAGATTCGCATGAAGAGTTATTATGATTATGTTATATGACCTGGAAAAAATGAAAACCACAAATTTTATTACAATTATTATAATAATTGTCTAATTATATACTGCGAAATATAAACATTTATTTACTAATAATCTTTTAATGAAGAGTTTTATTACTATTCTCGGAGATGTACTAACTATACTCTAATGTACGATAATTACTTATTAATTACGAGACCAACACTGAATTTCATTCGCGAATTTCTACTGTTAAAAAAAAAAAAAAAGAAAAATAAAACTTTATACGAACAAACACTGATTCTACGACTCACCGCTTTACATGCAGAGTATACATGTTATTAAAGATTAATTTAAATCGCGAAACGCGAACAAATTTACATTAACAAACACTGCTTCTTTTTGCGATTTTTTGTTTTTATTTTAGCGATACAACACTTGATTTATTCATTGCTTCACTCACGATTGCAAGAAAGACCAGGAGAAAAAAAACAAGAACAGAATTATTAATATCATATTGTTATAATAAAAAATCGTTAAAATTATTGTGAAAATGTACAATAGAAAAATTTACTTATTTAAGATTTTTATTGAGCCTTGGACAACGAGCTGTTATCGTAAAATAATGAAGAACGATGAACTAATACAAACATAATTTCCATTGACTTTAATTTTATGTGGTTACAAAAACAAAGAAAAAATTATAAAACGACAAAGAATATAACGTTTATAAAGCACGTTCTTCCTATACATCCTTTTCGTAAGTAACATAATAAAATATTGATTATACCTCATTAATATCTTAAATTTAATATAATAAATTTTAAATTAAAAAAAAGAGAATATAAGATTTCTCTTATCGAAGAAGTGTTATATTTTCTTAATCACATTCCGTGATGTACTGACTACAATTCGTGATAATTGTTTATTAATTGTGGAATGAACGTTTTATAGAAACTGACTCTATAATTGTTTCACATGGAATCAATTAAAATATACATATTTGTAACAATCAATATAAATAGCGAAACGCAAAAAGATTTTAATTAACCAATAAACTCGGACTACCATGCTATTTTTCTTCCATTTAATCGATACAAAATAACGATAAAAGTACAATCATTACTATCATTGTTATAGTAAATTATTAAACAGTTAAAATATTCCATTATTCATGACAATATTAATAATATTTAAATAAAATATTCAATGATAAAATATTACCTGATCTTCAAAGCAGCCGAACCTTTGCTTGTTGAATGTCGTGTAGTAATGAGCAGACTGTCTGCTCTTGGCCTTGGACGACCCTGACGTTCGACCCTGTTTTTGTTTACATGTTTTCGCCGCGAAGAATTTCCTGGAACTTCAAGGAGAAAAACAAAGTCAAGAGTTCGTAATGTAGTCTTCGATGTACACATACATACATTCATTTATATTCTAAACTTTGTTTCATCAGTCTATATTCAGATTCCTTCTACGTACCATCGAAAATAGCTGCGACATAAATATCATCGAAAATAACTACGACGGTGTACAACGAGCATCAGCGTGTTTCATATTTAATTTGATCAAACCAAAGAATAGGATAAAATCTATAAAATTCAATGCAGGAATTAATACAGAATTATATAAATTTATACATACACACACATATATATTATCTAGGTGCATATATAATTATAAATAGATTATTATAGATACATTTATACAATGATTGACTTTCATAATACTCGATTTTCATATGTATTATGCGTGGGACTGTATATAGTTACTCCATGTGCGTGTGTGTGTATATGTGTGCTCATATATATATATATATATATATATATATATATATATATATATATATATATACGATACTATGGAAATTTAATATTACAAAACTCGATAGATTATGATAAATCGATAATTAATTATTAATTCAAGCATCATTAAAAAGCGGTAGAAGTACTGATACTTATAAATAATTTGGAAAATGTGAAAATGAGAAGTGAGAAAAAGTATTAGGTATCTAATGGCTCTTGAGGGTATACCAAGGGATTACTTTCTATTTTCGCGAATATCTTTTAAACGTGACGATGATCCAATTTGCGAACATTTATACATGGAAATCGCTTGTTCAACGATCGATTGATATACTGCAAGAAGACGTACGCTAGACAAATTATGCTAATTACTTGTAATTAAAACGACGATGAAATTCCGTTACAACTTGATGCTGTCCATAAATGAAAATGGCTGTAATTTTGGAAACCATAGGGAAAAGCGACTCCGATTGCGCATACGCACAGCAACACTTTCCTAACGACCAGCTGGAAATGTATAATTTCTCCATATATATTTTGAAAATATCGCGAAACTATAAATATAATATACGAACGTAAAAACCATCAAAAGTGATATTTTGTTCATAATCCAAATTACGAAAATAAATGATTGCAATTCGATATTTATATAATATATTAAAAATAAGATCTGAAAAATGATAAAAAACGTACAAGGACAATTTTTAGTACGAATATTTTTTATTCCAGATGTCATTATCATTTACAATTATATGCCATAAAAATTTTATTTTCGACAAGTGATTGTCATCTTGGAAGATGGTATAAGTTAGCAAAAATATGTTAATTACCTATAATTACAACGTAGACAGAATAAATTCCGTCGCAACTTGCTAGCGTCCAGCGAACAAAGCTGTCACCGGTCAAACGGATGACGAAGATTGACGAAGGTTAGCGATACCTGCCGAACGTCGGTTGCCATAACCTGTAATTACACGTCATTTCGTGATCTATTATTCACAAATATGATAACTTTATAAATATATGTGTAAACGTGTAAACCATCGAAAGGATAATTTTGTTAATCCAAACTTATACGTGTAATATTTGATTAATATATAAAAGAATTTAATAAATTATACGTATCCATTAATACGCACACGTGCAATATAATAAGATAGTATAAATCGGAAATAGTCGGAAATGATCGAAAATAGGTCGGGAAAGTTATATATGCATGAACACGATTTACATTCAAATTGATTACTACGCTTTCGTTTATAACGAATTCAAATTTTTCGAAATACAAACTGAAAGAGGAAAGAGTATATAAATACGTGATATATATATATATATATATATATATATATATATGACGATTTTATTAGATTTGTAAAAAGTTCCCCCTATCTTCGTAATAACTAAATTTGTTTATTCGACTGTTTATCATTTTTTTGAAGATTATAAGATCATATATTGTGGATAAGTATAGTAAAAAGGAACGGAATTAATATATCTACTATCGTTTGACGAATTAGTTCGATAAAAATGTCTTATTTGTTGGATATATATACCGTATGGCTAATTATTATCCGTAGAGCAATCAAACACGGTTTTACTCTAGTACAATAAACATTGGGATATATTTACACGTGTGTGTTAGTGAGAACGGCTAAGCGATGGGCAGATGGGTGCAAAAAGAGAGACGGATAGATAGAGAGAGAGAAAGACACATAGCAGTATATGCCATACATAGGCAAGTATCCATGATTTGCGCATCACCGGCGCGTATTGGAGCATGCAAAGCTTCCAATATTTGACTAGCGCAAGCTTTTGATTTATATGCTCGTCCAATAAAATACAGGCTTAAGTTTAATGCTTCAGAACCGGCTATGAGCGCTTTACTCGCCCATACACATCACATGTATAGAATGCGTACGTTCTCTCCTCTTTCCTCCGTTCATCTATTTCTCTCTTTTCACTTCTTCCGTTGTTTCAATCCCTGGCGATTCAGCAGCGAAGTTACCAGCATGAACAAAACATGCGACTCTTATCGCGATACTAATCACAAAATTTATAAAGTGCGCTTTTAGTAACGCTTTTATAAAAAATAACTTTTCAGCATCCTAAGTGATAAAATAAATCGAGAGACAATAGTATACGTATATTATCGTATAAAATTTGTACACATTTATTAAATACAACGATCGAATCTTATGAAGATAAATCGAATGTTATAGATTAATACGTTTTATTGATTCGAAAGAATTTTAGACGGCGATAGTACAATTGAATTTTCTTTTATCTATCAATGTTAACGATTCAATATAGCGATCTCTAATTTTAGTCAGGTCGAATATCTATCCGAGGAAGGATGCTCTCGAATTCGTTCTCGAGAAACGATTGATTTCCAGGCTTAGGCAGGCACGTGAGTTAAATTCGTAACAGCCTCCGGACGGAGCACCCTGGGTTGTCGGTGACTTCTACAATAGCTCACAGACTTTTCCCAAGTCTTTGTTCTTCCAATTCCAATTAACGATCTTTTAGTTGTGATCTAACACGACTATCGTCGTATCTCTTTCAAGTGAAAAAGATCATGGTTTTCTTCTAATGTCGTTTCATTACTTATTTATTCCAATTAATCCTTTGGCTTAATTAATACCTTTCCTTTCTCCATCGAACAAGCGCATGATATCGTATATCAAAGTAGATCGAAAATCGAAAATTGTTCGATTTATAAAATGCTTTAAGCTTTTCAATAAGACGGAAGAAGAAGGAGAAGAAGAAGATGTCTATCGTTTTATAAGGAAGACTTCGTGCTTTCGCGTGACTTAGTCTAATGTACGAAGAAGACGAATAAGGATAGTGAAGTAGGTCGTCGAATACCGTCGAGGTTGAATGTAAAAGTGATGAAATATAAATATAGTACCCAAGGGAGTGTTCCCTTCTTTAATACCTGTTTTCTTCCTTTCTACTCCTCCTTCTAACTCCAACTTCATTTTTTTGCTCCTATCCATCCAAACACTTTAATCGATATCCAGTTCGGACAAATAAGGTAGTAGAGAATAGAAAAATGCGATTGGAGAGAAAACGTCTTCGTCGAATGTAAATCGATCTCATTATCTCTGATACCTTTAATCGAGCACCATGTAATGAGAATATAAACGATCGGTAATGTTTATAAAAAGGGTTAGATTTCGAAGTAGAAGTGTAACGAAGATATCTCTCGAAGGTAGCTCTTATTTTATACGTTTTCTCTACTCAAAAGTAACTCCGGGCAAAGGAAGCGATGTGACACGAGAGAGGAAAGTAAAAAGAAGAAAAAAAGGAAGTCATTACTTTATTTCACCGTCCATCTCTCTAGTTTTCCGATGCCTCTTGGATATTTATACTCTTGATGGAAAGCAAAGCCGAACGAGGTAACGTTCGCGGTGCCTCGGGCTTCGATATCTGCGCATACGGTCCTTGTTATCCGATACACGTGACGACGACGGCGTTGGTGGCCCTTGCCAAAGGTAGAGAAGCTTTCAAGCGAGCCGGCTTGCTCACCGAATGCGAAACAGTTCTGCTGTTTTTGTGATCCCATATATGCCAATGGTAGAACTGGAATCGTAATGCTCGACGACGGTATCATCGGAAAGAGAGAGAGAGAAAGGGAGAGGGAGAAGGAGAGATCGATTTTCAGCTAATGGTCCTTCTTCCATATAGACAAGCATTACGAAACAACAGTCCATTTAAACATTTCCTTTTAAAATAATCTGGAACTTTGAGAAATCATTATTACAAACAAGATATTGTTCGTTATTAATAAATCGTGTTTTAATCCCAAGTATCTTGTAATAAGCGGATTTATCATCCTCTTTCAGTCGTTGAGACGAGGATATATTCTCTGCCGGATATATGCATTTAGTTTCTACGGAGAACATGGTCGAGATATTAAAGGGCTACGTAGAAGTCGGGAATCAAGAGTCAGGACCGACTTACAAGGTCGACGCTCGTGTATATCCTTAACGAGGAGAGAAGTCGCCGCTGTGCTGTAAGGGACAGAACGTACGAGAAAGATAGAAAGAGAGAGAGAGAGAAACAGAGCTTTTGCTAACGTGGAAACAAGTTGGTGAGAAACTCAGATTAAAATGAAACATCTCGAAAACTTTGTCTAGTCTACGTGTTTGCCTTGCCGAATGTTTAATCGTTCCGCGAGTTCGTATTGTCTTGTTAGTCAGCGTTTCGGCGCGTTGCTTCAGCTTGTGAATTAAATCTGGTTTATCGACGATGCTTATTATTCCATGGCATTGCGAAATACACTCCATGGTAACGTGTTTTTCCCGCATACGTTTCAACCATTCCCGTTCGTGTAGCTACGAATAATGTTTAGCATTGGCGTTCATCCATAATCAGTAGGAATTCATTATCATGATTATAGATATACATAGATATACACATGTATACATATACATACATACACACACACACACACATATATATATATATATTACATCTTTGTTAATATTATTATACGTGTACTTACAATATATACAATTGTATGTACGTACGTATTTCCGTATATATGTATATATATATAAATATATATATATATATATATATATATATATATATATATATATATCAGGAACACCCTCGAGGAATTCTCGCATAAGCTAATCTGTACGTACTTCTTGTCAATGTCATGAACGATCAATACGTATACGTTGCGTATACATATCCTCGTGGCACGCATGTAAACATATGCACTATACGTAGTGCTTATGTACATACTCACACATGCGTATCACTAGGAGTATACATACGTGTCTATGTACATGCGTTAGTCGTATACGAATATATCTATGCGCGCATGTATTACACGCATACCACGATGGCAATATGGGGGAACAACATACCTGTATTCACGTACACATTCCATCTTTATTAATATTGCTACCGTACGATGCCCATTCTGTCTAGCAGTATATTCACTTAACTATAATAATATTAATATTAATAATAATGATAATCATAATAACAATAACAACAACTACAAAAATAACAACAATAATAATAATTATAATAGTAATAATATTAATAATAATAATAATAATAATAATAATAATAATAATATATTCTCATGATATTCTCTGTCGCAGAAAGTAATGTAATTATTAATTTACAACAGTCCATATAATATTTCACATTTTGTACGCGTGTGTTTATTTCGTAAATTGGAAAAGCAACTTCATATTCAGGATAATGAAAAATTATTTTTCTAGGTTATTGACCTCGCAGAGAAGAATTTAACGATTATCTTGATATTATTTATCGCTAGATACATTCTGGCGAGGTCTACCAGCTCAACGAAGAAAATACCTTTTGAATATTCATTGGTAAAAGAAGGGAAAAGGGAAAAAAAATCTTTTGAAATATATCGGACAGAGAAGTTCGTCTTGGAGAGTTAAGGTATCGCCACTCGTTTACCGCAGCCACTATGATCGAACGTGACTTAAAAGCCAACAGATCTGTCTCTGACTCATTATACGCTTGATTATAAACGATGACCGACGCGAGTCTGACAGCACCTGACCCTCCTGCCTTTTCAAGAAGAAATATGACTCGCCTTAATGTAATTCAAAAAGGAGCGAAAGGGTTACGGAAGGAAGGTGACGCGAGAAAGGAAGAGAAAGAGAGGCAGAGAGAGAGAGAGAGAGAGAGAGAGAGAGAGAAAGAGAGAGAAAGAGGAATATGACGGACATTTCTTCCTTTTCTTTCCTTTTCTTTCTTCTTCTTAACCTTTCGTCTCTTTAAATATCTCGCGTCCATCTAATCGTTCGAGTCGTCGTCCCGACGGGTGGCCGTTAAATTAAAATCGAGGAGAAACTTCGATTATCGCTGTTTATTAAGATTGTCAGTCAACGATCAAAAGAAGGGACTATTCGTTAATAATTAAGGTTTCAATTAAGATTTATTCGTGAGGCTATTGAAAATATTATTGAAAAATTTTAATGACGGGCTAAAAAATAGGTGAGGAAAGCTACCTTCGGTATTTAACATTCTTATTTAAATCGAGTTCCTTCGGCAATGAACTTTCTTTATGTGATAGTAACCAGCGAAATACTTCTGGTATTCCAGTTGCTACCTCGCGATCGTCTAGTGTACAACAAATCAGAGTTTCCCTCGAGCGTGACAGAAGTCGGCTGGTCGAACGCTTGGCGTGATCCACCCTTATTAAAGCGTTACTTGCTTACTTATTGCCTATGGCTGAAACCTTTTTCATTGCCCTCTATTCCCTCCTCTTTTCCTCTATGGCCCACCGTCATTCCGTTACTTCTCATCGTTCGCCGAGACACGTTCGGTCTGAAAACTTGGACGGTTTTTAATTTGCCAAACGTCAGGGACGACTCGGTTCTTGGACGGAACCGAAGGATATGAACTGCGGACGTTAATGCATTACGAGAAAATTGTTGGAACTTTTTCTCTTCGTTCTCTTTTTCTCTCTCTCTCTTTCTCTCTCTCGTTCCTTCTTTCTTTACTCTCTTCTTCCTTCCTCTTTCTAAACGAACGAGTTCGAAGAAATTGTTTTTCTCTATTCGTATGATAGAAATCCAAGCGATCAAGTCGAATTTTAAAGTAACTAAGAGCATTTTATTTTTCAGTATACAAATCTGAGCTGGTACATTTTGTCCTTAGAGAATTCGCGTTGATTATCGTTAAAAGGATACGTTTTATTTACGTTTGATACTTAAGTAATACATTATTAACGCTGTAATCAAAGTATATCGTTTAATGTAGTCGAAGAAAATTGGTAGATTTTTAAAAAGGATCCTTTGACGACGACACTCTAAAAGAAAAGGGCGAGTAAACTTCTCAAACGTTCGCTTCGACGATCCGTCGAAGCTTCCGCCCCCTTTTCGATGTTCCTTCTATTTATCTTCACTCTACGCCCATTCTTAGACATTCTTTAAATGAAGTTTTTCTTTAATTACAAGGACGTCTTTCTTTCTCCTTATTTTTTGTCTCTTCTCTCTCCTTTCTCTTTCTTTTTTATCCACTGTCATTCCTTTTTATTTTTCATTCGAATCACTTTGTCTTTCGAATTACCTAATATCGACTCGAGTCGTTGCATTAACGATTATCTGCAAGCTTTCCTCTCATCCATTTAAACGCGTCAATTTCAATAACTATTAAATTTCTCTTTAGATACATTGTAAAATATGAATCAATGACTTACATTTTCCGAATCATCGTGTTTATACATAAATAAATGTCAGTTGTTATTATAATTGACGACATATTCTCATTACATTACATAAAGCTGAATATGCAAATGTGCGCGTCCTTGGTATACGTGAGTACCTAATATTATTACGCGTAATGATATTCATGTCATTAACGGGAATAGCCCCTAGCAATGCTTTCCTCAAAATCGATACTCACTTTGGAAATAGTTTATCCATTTCTATTTTAGTGCATGCACGAGTTTATATACGAGACTCGTATGTACGTGTACATACGGCGTAGATCTTAAAAAGCAGTACGTTGAAAACGAGGCAAAAGTTGACTTAAACCATTCGTGGAATATACGATGATCGTAAAAACGATTTTATCCCTTGAGCTTTTCGTTAAAGTTAAGAATAACACAGACTCTCGATCTAATTTGCTATGATTCTAAAAATTCAAATAAAAGAACAAGGCACTATAGAAAACACGTTACGGAAATGTAATATTGTAATTTTGTACGAACAAATTTAACGATTTCTACACAAAATGGAATACCATCAAGGTAAAAAATAATTGTAGAAACGTTATAACAGGAGGCTTTCAGAGTACTTGTTCGTTTGCAGAAAAAGTCAGAAGCGAGCTTCTACGATCTTTTTTTTTTTTTCTTCTTTTTTCAATAATATTCTTTCGACCAACAGGCACGCACCAGAGTGGTTGGAACAGGTAGCTTTTAACGAAACCATTTTCCACGTTTCCCGCGGCTTTCGTTGTCTAAGGCAGATGAATTTTCAAACGAATGGTCAAAATGGTCGACAGGTAGACATTGAAATAACCGTGATATACAGAGAAAGTGTATACACGTCAAGTACCGGTTTCGCCAGAAGGATGATACACTCAAACCCGTATTCGTGGATCTTCTTTCTCTGTGTGAGATCGTCGGCTTGTCGAGAGGGCTGTGCTACGTCAGAGTCACTAACGCTTTTCCGTACAATCTGATCGCAAGAAAAAAAAAAAAGACTGGGAAATACGCGATAGATGATCTGCGTTCTATATATACATATATACTATATGTCTATGTGTAACGTGTATGTATATAAGTATGTATACTAGTGTGTATATATATATAGACGTTATATCCATACTCAAAAGGCATTACCGTGATATGCGTATACTTGCAAAAGGTGGAGAAAAGTAGGGAGAGATGAGGGGAAAAAGAGCATCGCTGCCAGGCTTGCGGAGGAAACATCAAACAGATCTTTCGCCAAATGTCATGTCAGTCGTACTTTGGGAATCCGATATTTTATTTTACTCTATCGCTCTTTGTCTTATTCCGTTTTCCTCTCTCTCTCTCTCTCTCTCTCTCTCTCTCTCTCTCTCTCTCTCTGTCTGTCTTTCTCTCTCTTTCTTTTTCTTTTTATCTACCTTTATATACGATACGCTGTTTCTTGTCTTCTTTCCTTTTTTTCCTTTTCCTATCCACCTTGTTTCCATCCTCCTCTTTTACTTTTCAGACTTCTCAAGGTCTCAACATTCATCCTTTTACCTTACATTCTTCTTTATCCTTTCAGATCGAAAGATTCAACTATATTGTCGTTGAATCTCGCATGTTGTTCCTTCGATCCAAGGAAAATTTCATTTGACGAAACTAACCGCGATGCGGAATCTTCGCGTTGCAATAATTTGCCACTTCGGAACTTGCTATTCCTCATGATGATGCTGTGGTGTCGACGAGCGTAAACGAGACGCAAAGTAAGCGCTAGGATGAGTAGCAAGTTTTCTTCTTTCCTCTATCTTTCTTTTTCTCTTTCTCTTTCTCTCTGTTTTACTCTCTCCCTCTCCTTCACTCTTTTCCTGTCTCTCTCTCTCTCTCTCTCTCTCTCTTTCTTTTGATATAATATCAGCAGCAGCCTGGTCGGGACACGTTAATTACTAATTCATTGTACCGCATTAACATGCTACCTAGTACGTCGCCGGAAACTTTCGATACGTTCTCTCTATTTATTTATGATACGCATACTCTCTCGTTTTTCCACGAGTTCACTCTACACCAACATGGATGAAAGTGAGAGAGAGGGAGAGAGAGAGAGAGAGAGAGAGAGAGAGAGAGAGAGAGAGAGAGAGAGAGAGAAAGAAAGATATTCCTTTTTCTCCCTTTCGGGAAAAGCAAGGGAGAGATCCTTTCGCGCAAAACTCGTTCTCCTCTGCGACTGCATTACTTGATATTAATGAGAATATTCGGATTAACGTCCGCATTAATATTAGCAGAAGTACGATATTAAATATTGTGAATTATTTAAAATAAGCGAGAGCTTGCGAGAGTCCGATAAAAGCGCGAAGCGTACGAACGTCATTGTCGTTTCTGTATATAACGTTAATAGCGAGAGAATATGGTTATTGCTTATTATTACGTTCATTAATCCTTGTTAATTTTGTTTCGTGCCTCTATCGTTTCTCTCGTCTAACTTTCGTGATCAACAGTTGTCATTGCGAGTCAGGTCCTTTTCTTCTCTCTCTCTCTCTCTCTCTCTCTCTCTCTCTCTCTCTCTCTCTCTTTCTCCCCCTCTTTCACCCTTCCAACATACCCCAATCCACCGACGGGGTGCTCGTATTTTCACAAAAACTATTACTTTGCGAAACGACTCTGGTGAAGCGTAGTTTGCACGAAGCAATTTCATTTTTAATTAGCCAAACTTTAAGCACGACTTTAATGTACGCAGTAAAGTTCCCTAGGACGGCGTAGTGTAATTTTAGTTCTGCAATGCCTTCATTCCTGTATCCGAGTCGTTCGCGGATGCACGCATGGGTGAAATTATTGCCAATAAATCTCTACCCCGGTATCGCGGCCGTACTCTTATTGTTTTAGCCGCGCGAGTTACGACGATGGAGAAATGAATTGTTATTCAATAGTGCAAAATACGAAGGAAACGAAACGAAAATGGAATATCGGCCAACGGCGTGACATGAATTGGACGATGATATACGATACGGCTTCTCTTTCTTCGCCAAATCATTTCGAGCCCGTCTCTCTGTTTTTCTCTTTTCTCCTGTTTTTTCCATAAAAATATTATATTTCGATGTATATCGATCCGATAAATATGTTTTTTTCCAAATCCGTCTTGCTTGCTTTACTCGTATAAATCGATCCGTACATATCAAATCAGAAATACTCTTATATATAGTAAGTACCTATCGACAATATTACTATTTGTTATTGATTCGTAAAGTAGAATTCTTAGAATGTATATAGTCGAGTGCTACCCTTACATGGTTATTTTTTATCGTCTCGTCGAATCGAATTCTTAGAATGAAAGTAAGTAAGCATTAACCACATGTGGTTCGTACTTGAGAAAGGTTATACCTTTTGTTGTTTCAATAAGGGCACCTGTGAACTTTCTTCATGTATGTTTATGTTTATATTCGAGAAGAAATACAATAAGGAAATCGAAGTTTTGAAGGGTAGTAGGAGAGACAGTAAAGATCAAGTAACCACCTTGATAACTTTATCTTTTTGCTTCGACTAAAAGATCTGCGTTTTTTACTCTCAACACTTGGATCTAAGGAAACTAAAGAGTCAAAAACAATATATTATTTTTCATATAATTTATCTCGACATTTATCGTATTGATTTTTCTTGTTATTTTACTAAAAAAAAAAAAAAAAAAAAAAAAAAAAAAAAGGCGCGAATAGGAAGCAGACGGAGAGAAACAATCAAGCATTCGCTTATTGAATTACAAAATACACGTATATGTTCTAAATATATCATATTGCACTGCCGGCATTTTTCACGAAACGATTTTCAAACTGTCTGACAGAAATATCGAATTTCTCGCATGCGAATGACGTCAGAGAGAAAGATCGAAACAAAATGAGAGAGCATGCGAAAGAGAAACAAGTTCGCAAGGTTCGCAACGATCGGTTGCCGAGTATCTCCACTGCCTAACCACCCCCTCGTAAACGAGTACATACGGAAAAATCGAAGACAGTCGCACGGAAGAAAGTCGAAAGTAATTTCGTTTTTCTTATGTGTTGCTATCGATGCTTGGTCGATATACTATAAATTCATAAATGTATGTATTTATATATACATACATACATACATATATATATTTCTATATATATGCATATATATATATATATATATATATATATATATATATATGTATACGTATACCTACACAAATAATATCGATTCGTACGTAGAGACTCAGCTTTGATCATCCACGAGTCATTCGGATGCGAATTGCTCGGAGCTACGTAATTTCGTCTACGTGGCCTTCCAAGTATACTTTCACCCCCTAGACGACCCAGCAACCTACCGAAGCGAGCTACTTTCCACCGCAAACTCTCGACCGCCTTCTAGACCTCCCTCAACCCCTCTACACCAGCTTCCCCTTCTTTTCAACCCATACCGGCATCACCACCACCATCGCCACAGCGGGCCGCGTATTTGCGCAACTTTTTAAATTTCCGGTCGCGGATTGCCTCCATCGCGGTCTCTACTCTCTTCTACTCCTCCTCCTCTTCCTCCTCGTTTTCCTTTTCCGTGGAACAATAAAGCGGACGCGCGCGACGACCACCGTTGCACCGTTGCGATACGATACGATACGAGTTACCCGATTCCCCCTTTTCCCCCTTTCTCTCTCTCTCTCTCTCTCTCTCTCTCTCTCTCTCTTGCTCTTTCTCTCTTGCTTTTTCTCTACTTCAACGTACGTACATACAGGCCGGATGTCCATTTCCCATCGACTTGAATTAGAGGAAATTTCTCACTCGAATCCCTGCGCCGATACGCGGCCCTCCGGCTCGTTACGAATTGAAGGAGAGACCGGTAATAACTTCTTGTGTGTATAGTGCCCGAGCTTGAAATCGAACATAGGATCGCCCATTTCGTTCCTTTTCCACCGATTGTTTTCGCATTTTATCGTATTGCGCCTCGAGCGTGCAATATGATCTCTCTCTTTTTCTCTCTTTCTCTCTCTCTTTCTCTCTCTTTCTTCTTTCTTCTTTCTTCTTTCTTCTTTCTAATTTGTACAGAGATTTGTATATTTAACAGTATAAAATCCGTCTTTGTTATTAACGTACATATATAGATGTTCCTGGAATATAGGACGTGTACGTAATTACACATCTTTATTCATAATTTACATGATATCAAACAAGCGTGTAATTATTCCTTTGTTTAGTGAATAAGAACGGATAAATTGAGAGATGTTTTTCTCTTTTCAAAAACAATTCGCTTATGAAATGGTTATGCAAGAAAGTATCTCCCAACTAAAAGTTAGCTCTTAGTTTTTCTCTTCATATAATACGCAAATATGACAGAGAGAAAGAGAGAAAGAGAGAGAGAGAGAGAGAGAGAACTCTTTCGTGGTGTACGTCAAACGTAGCTATTCTTTTGTACGCTCGGAGAATTTTCATATAGTCCGAAGTGCATATATGCGGAGAGAAGAAGAACTCGCTTCGTAACTTCTTCATCACCCTCCGCAACAACATCTCGAATCTCGCGGCATCCACCAGACCATTCGTGTACAGCTACCAGTACGTATATAAGTACTAGCGGATGCTGTGGAGAGAAAAATAGTGGTTAGTAGTAGTAAATGTAGTAGTAGTAGTGGTAGAAATGCCGGTAGTACGGGTTGCCCGGGAAATTGTGAAAATAATTTTGTACCGACGAAAAACATGGCGAAGACCGACGGTAAAGCGAAACAGGAGTCTTCTCCTCTCACACTCCCTCCTTTCAACTCCCTCAGCTTTGCGCTCGCGCGTTTACGCATACAAACCTGAAAGGAAGAGATAGCCGGCTCCTTCGACTCGCCAGAGGGCTGTATACTCGTGTAGTATGTTAATCTCGCGACGTTACAGCTCGCATAAAACATAAAACTCACTCAGTCATTTGCTACCTTTTTCTTCTTCTTCTTCTTCTTCTTCGTTTCATATCTTTTTATCCTTTTTCTCTTATTCACTCGCGAAGAAATGTCGATATAGGACTTTTCTAAAGTTAACTAAAGTTTACTTGGAATTAGACGATCGACTTAAAATCGATTCGATAGCGACTGGTAATTACTCTTGATTAAGGTATAATCTCACGATCGTAATTTACTTTTATTTTATGTTTCTTTTTAGAAACTTTATTTTGAAAGTATCTAAGATTTGCTTTGTGATAAATAAAAAGAGACAGGAGCAAAACGATTGGATCGATTCAATATCGACAAATTTTTACATTCGTTTACTTGGGTGAACTCATTGACTGTTTGTACTATCATGATGATAATTACATATCAAGTATTTTTGATTGTAGATGTCCCAAAGGTGCTCTTACCAAAAAACGCGTGCATGATCCCAAAGGAGACATGATAGTTATTATAATTTCATTTCGGTAATTGTACCACGTTCGTGCACCTTTTGAAATTAATTAAATTAACGCAACCATGCTTTACACATATATTTGTTTCCACTTTATACCTTTGTCCCGTTACATGTATGTACCACATGCTTGCAATTTATGCTTATTTAATGGAACACCAGGAGAAATACTCGGTACGTTAGTTAGTAGATACATAAACGTAAGATTACGACGTTCTAATTGGGTTAAGTACCCTACGACCAAGAAAGAACAACCAAGAAAATAAGAGTATTATGGCATATAAATGAAACAAAGTGAAACACCTTTGGGAGAATCTGCTTTAAGACTGCTTTGTAAATTCTATGAAATTCGTCAAAACAAAGAATTCTGATACTACTGTTATACTTTCTTTGGAAAGAGCTGTATAAAAATATTCCTACCGTATAATTTATTTATAAGTTCAGTGGGATGTTACGTCGATCGACAAGAAGAAGATTTATCGACGATTTTCTTGCAGGACAACTAGAAGAGAGAGAGACAGAGAGAAAGAGAGAGAAAGAGAGAGAGAGAGAGAGAGAGAGAGAGAGAGAGAGAGAGAGGATTTATAGACTCGTGTGGTATTACAGTCGCGATCAAAGATAATGAGCGGAGTAGGTACGGATCAGCTGTTTCGTTATACCGGACGTTGCGTACAGTAGATGTGGTCGATACCGGCCATATATTTGACTAACATAAGCTAGTTCGCCAACGCTGTGAGCATTATTCATTCTGTCGTACTTGCTAACCCTCGTGACTTAATCAACGACACACTACATACATATGTCCTTTCTATGTATGTTTCTTCAAAGCTCAGAATATCGATATTGTCGACAACTTGATTCTATCTTCGCGTATGTTTTTCGTAAACATTCATATGCAAGATTTAATTTCAACTCGTTGAAAAATTTTCCATGTGATTTACCACGGTAGTTTCAGTTTTATTGGCGAAGAATACGATCTTAGAAATGGCAAAGGATACTTTAGCTTCCAAGACGTCTTATAACGAGAATATGAAATGCATCCTTCATAGAGTGAATATTTATCTACGTCCTCAAACGAGAAACGACATCTATTTTCCATTTACGAGCATACATTAGACGACATAACGCTGTGCGTACATGCACGGGGTTAGTTTAAAAACATAGTCTCTGCTGCGATATCGCGTACCAGCGACGATTAAAACATTACCGATAAAGTAGCCTTTAAACGAGAAAATTATACTTCTTGCTAGCTCAACACACGAGATTCCGCGTGTGTTACTTCTCTCTCTCTCTCTCTCTCTCTCTCTCTCTCTCTCTCTCTCTCTCTCTCTTTTTGCGGTCGATGCATAAAATAATAATGGGTCGCCATTTTATAGAGCTTATTCTCTTTTACCCTCATAACGAGTCAAAAAAGTTACAAGTCCGGTAGAGTCTCTTTTCTAGAATATCATTTTTTCTAAATATGAGTTTTAACTAGAAACACGTAGAAACGGATGGAAGACAGGGTTGGTTAAAATATCAAGATACATACTTAGCATTAGTTTTCTTACTAAACAAAAATTACCAATCTTTTCGTTTTATTTCGTTCTAGGAATAGTCGCCGATTGTTCCTGCAATGACTCTTCACTTTTTCATTTTCGCACGAATGTTACCGTCGAAGCCGTAAATATATTTTCTTTTCTTTCTACTCGTAGTAAAAATAAAATTAGATCATTCCGATATTGCGATATTTTCGAATTGAAATTTTCAAGAGAATTTTCCACGGCTGTCCATCTTCACATCGATAGTTATCATTCGGATCGTAATCCCTTGAAAAAGCTTTTTTTCACGAAATAAAGTAGACACTTTTTCTCGGTCTCCTAATGGCATAGACGCAGGTAGAAACACGAGGAGATCGTAATTCGAGGTCGGTTCACCGAGTCGGAGAGGAACATTCGTAGGAGGAGACATTAAGACGTACATGCCACTCGGACTTCGCGCGCAACGCCGCGTTGAATTTCCGTCATGAAAAGTAGTCGCATCCCCGGCCGTGGCCCTCGGGCTCTTTGCAGGAAATGATATTGCGTTCATTCTCGTAAAACTCGAGAATACTCGAGAAGTGAATTTGGCAAAATGGCGTCTCGCGAAGTTACGCAAGATGTCGAGTATCAACGTTGAAATAGCTCGAATGTTAGGCGAGTTTCTGGCTCGATCGTACGCCCTCTTCCACTTACACTGTTAGCCTCTCACCCCTTATGCCCTACGAACCCGGTCTTCTACTTAAGGATGTATGAAATCGTACACCTTCCATGGATATCGTTAACGTGACTCGATTCAACTAAAATCACTCTTGAAAGCGGAGTGCCAACTCGCGCTAGAAGTTCGACTTGCAACATTACTCCGACTCCTTATGAGTTTTCGAATCGTCTTTCGCATTATATGCCCTCCATTATACGACTTGTGTACCGCTAAAAGACTCCGCTAACTTTATCGAAGATTATTTTCTCTTTCGCTGATACAGTGGATGCCTTCCAAATCATTTTAAGTAGGTATTTCAAGCGTATCGCTGAAATAAAATCGGATTATTAAATCATATTGATCGAATATTTTTCATTGTCCGCTGATGTAATACGAACTCCGTTGTCTTATTAACGAGTTAGATAGTCGACATTACCTATGATATTACTTGGAAAGAAATTTCACTGGGAAAGTTTGTCCATTCTTTGAATAAAATATCGTTGACTCAAAGATGGTGTCTGGATACGAATTACCGGTGTATTAAAATTAAAGATTTTTAAACTGAGGGATCAAGAGGAAAAGGAGAGTACCTTTTTCTAACGAGAGAAGAAAATGCTAGTTCGCAAGCATGTGCGTACTTAAAAGGAAGACCGAAGACATTGAAAATATTGTCGAGATTAGATGGCTTTTTCGCTCGTTCAGTAATTCCCTTTCGAGTTTTTTACATTATTGACACGCTTGATTATCTTAAACATACTTTGCGTTGTCGGTGGCTGAAATCTTTCCTTAGGGAATAGAAAAGGAGAAGCGAGAGTGAGCAAGAAAGCTAAAGAGAGAAAGACAAGAACAAGGAGAGCGAAGAAAAGGGCTCCCCGAGGATTACAAGGCTGCTAATATATTTATTAAAAACCACGAACGAACGAGTCCTACATCGTGTGAGCTCTCCGGAATCGTACAGTTCAGTAACCATTCTCTACTCACGCACTTCTCCAGAGTATCCTCAAGGACAAAAATTCACCCCCATTCTTCCGTATTCCAGCATAGCATAGAACCATACAATTTTCGATATCGAGAACGAGAACTTTTATTGCGTCAGCAGAAACCAGGCCAGATTTCCCATATAAATAGAAGGACTTGTTAAAGAAAAAAGCAAGCTATGCCAGCAGCAAAGAAGCCCTTTCTATAGTCAATGCCCTTTTCTAACATTTTCTTTTTCTCTTTATCTTCAACTTTTCTCTCATACATTCGACTCGCAACGAATGAGAGTTTCAAGATTAGTCGAAAATATTCGAATAGAGGAGCAGTGAGTTAAGATATTTAGGAATCAGGTGGGCTAGGGTTCACTTTCATGTTCGAATGTTTGGGAAAAAAAATTTCACCGGTAATGCCGTTGTGACCCAAATTATGCGAGAACCTCGGAGTAGCCTTGATTGTAGAAAAACTTGTATACGTATAGAGAATGTTGAGGAAGCGAAAGGAGAGAGAGAAAGAGAGAGAGAGAGAGAGAGAGAGAGAGCAAGCTTTCGCGAAAGCTTTGACTGGCTCCGCCCCCCGCCAATGGCAAAGCACAGAGCTTCGCTTGTCTTCTACCACGCCGGCCAATATCAAACTGGCCCGGCCGCGCAGCCTCCAAGGTGGACCAATCGGTAAGCGCTTGGAAAAACGCGCTTTCGTGCCGACACGCTGTGCCAGCTGAAAGCTTGCGTGAGCACGCCGTTCGCGAGAAACGCGAATAAGCTTTCTCGAGGCTCCGTTTTTAGCAGACATGAGAGTCCGTGGACTTGCACGTGTTCCTTGCTACTTCGATTTTTTCTCCTTGTTCTCATTTCAAATGATATTCTCGCTCTTTGCAATGTCATGTCTTTCGCAAACTCCATACTATGAATATTTTCTGTTTTATCGACGTTAGCAATGCTGAATATGATTTGCATAAGGTCTAAAAATAGTTTCTTCCGCGTCGATGCTTGTAGCGTCGAATATTTAAGGTGCACGCGCGTATGTTTCGTTATTATATTGCTGAGCACCGGTCGTCATAAATAAAGATATTATTTGCATAGTTTGTAATAGCTCAATTATTCATACGTGACAGAGATGCGCGTTCCAATTATTTCAGTGAACAGAGCGTACGGACGAAATTGTCGGGTATTCGTGTATGTGCATAATTGACGTTTCGTTAGATTCGTCGAGCGAAAGCTGTAACGGGAGCTGCGTTACGAGCAAATAGATGCGTCGTCGATAGACAAACAAAACACGTTCCATCGTTGATGATAAACAGCATGTATATATATATAGATGTGTCATTGATAAAATCTTTTTCATCGGATTGCAATTGGCTTAACGCACAAAGGCCTTCGAGAAAATGAAATAACTCGTGAATCGTCGTTCCATCTTCGTCCGCGCGGATTTATCATGGTTACGATTCGAGCCATCCAATTTCATGGGAGTTATCTAGCTTTGTTGTTTCGAGAAATATTCTCATTAAGAGACGGAATTCGTATCTATGGGCACTACATCTAACTCGAACGTACAACAATCACCGGCTGTATCGACGCGTGTAATTTATTTCTCCCTTCTCTTTTTATCTCCCGAGGTTATTTCCTTCCTTTATTTTGCGCCGTGATTAACGTCAGAAGAACGTAGCTCGAGGCTCGAGTTTTTTCAAAGAATTTCTAGAAGCCTCGTTCACCCAGTAACGTTCTCGTTATGCTCGTCGACTTAATGAGAGGAAAAGCAAAACCGATGTTTCTCCTAGAGAACCAAAAACGATACGTGGTTAGATATACGAACGTGCTTCTAAACATATTTCGAAGTTCGATGGAAGTTCGATGCGCTCCGATGCGAAAGTCGATAGACATGATAGCTCGACGGATGAAACGAGTCGTCTCTATTAAGAATGAAAAGAAATGGATCAGATGAATCGCCACAGTAGAAATGATCCGTGTACGATCGGACGTTGAGTCAGTCCGATTCTTTCTCTTCCTTTCTTTCTTTCGTTCTTTTTTCTTCTGTTTCTTCCTCTTTTTCTTTTCTGGTGAACCAAAACTCGGTATAACTCGTTTCCTAGATCGTCTCCTTTTTTGCTTCGGCGTAGTTTTATCATGTCCAACGTATAGACACGTTGAATTTCAAAAGGGTGAACTTCCCTTTGCGTATGTTTGATTCATTATTGAAAAGAGGAAGGAAGAAAAGAGAAGAGAAGGGTGGAGAAAAAGAGAGAGAGAGAGAGAGAGACAGAGAGTGAAAGAGAGGGAGAGAGAGAGGGAGATGGAGAGTAGCAGAAGGATGGAAAGAAAGAGACTGTCCGTGTAAAAGGAGAAGCACCGTGTATGCAAAAGCGATCATAAGCTTTTCGAAATGCCAGAGGAGTAAGCTGTATAAATTAATGACCTACACTAGTTCATAGGATTCTCCGTGTCAACGGCTCTTAATCCAAGCTTCTTCCGAGCTAGTACCGTCCATGGGACGTAATAACGATTGAATTATCGTAACGACAGCTTACACGAGCTGAATCGTACGTAAGAAATTGAATTGCTCTTATAACTCGGTGTGAACGAATTCATGTTACGTCAAGAGCGACGTCGTTTAATACTCTAGATATGTACGTGCCATAAATTAAATAAATGTCGGTAAATAGGTTCGACTTGCACTCCGGATATCTACCGAGTCCTCTTGTTCTCCTTTTTTTTTTGTCTTTTTATTAATATCTCTCGTTTCGCGTCACGAGTTGTTAGCATCGTCGCGCATATAAAAAAGAAAGATATTCGCGTCGTCATGTCGCGCGATTGTAAATAGAAATAGAGCAAAAAAAAAGTAATGGTTTTCGACGTGTATTCCATACGAAACTTTTCCACCTTCCTCTCATCTCACAGTCGTCGTTGCAGAAAGAGACAATGGCGAGAACATTATAAAACTAATGATACAATTTCATGATGAGATGATATTAAGACGTAGGTTATAATCCGACCGAATACGAACAAACTTTACAGAAGGGAAGAAGAAAGAAGAGGGAAGGAGAATCGTCTTCTTGCTTTCTCGTTAGATTTCTTATTAAAATAGGACAAGAAATTAGAGCTTACGTTGCTACGTGCGAATAAGACGAATAGAAAGAGGAAAAAAGAAGTAAAAGTCGAGAGAGAGAGAGAGAGAGAGAGAGAGAGAGAGAGAAAGAGACAGAAGAAGAGAAGAGGCGGCAATGGTATAATCGAGGTGACACGGAAGCTACGCCATGTTTTTATCATTTAATTTTCCAGACAAAGAAGTCGTACCAGTGGCAGCAGCCACCTTCTTTGTCGGAGGTTAAGTCCAAAGGAAGCTGCGCTCCTTCGTTGGGGACGTTATCTTCTTCATTTGCCTCCTCTAGTTAGAAGACGTCCCGCGGGATTCTAGATAGTCCTCTCTCTTGTTTCGAGAACAAAGACTCTTTTCTTGTTAGAGCTACAAAGGAGTTTTTTCGTCATTCCGAAGAAGACAGCCAGTCGTGATTTCGAAATGACGGTATATTTCTGATAGGACGTTGATAAAAATTTTTAGAAATTTGTCCGAGCTTTCGATAGCCTCTAGAGTACGTTTATTGAAAGCTCCGAATGCTCGGAATTTTATCGGTGCCTGTCATGGGGAATAAAAAGCATGGGAAAGATAAATCTCAAGGGGATGTTATCGAACGTTATTTAGAGGATATTTGATCTTGATTGATCGCTGGAGAGAAATTGTGTCGGAACAAACGTTAGCGTGAGGAACGATCCGTTGATTTAGACTTGCCTCTGATAGGTAGGTATTCATTGGAACAGAAAATAAATTACTAAAAATACTACTTGCAAAATTTTTGTTCATTTATTATTATGTATTTCTCTCTTTCTTTCTCTATCTCTTTCTGTCTGTCTATCTGTCTGCCTCTCTCTCTTTCTCTCTCTCTCTCTTTCTCTTTCTCTCTTTCTGTCTCTCTTTGCCTCACAAAAATCGTCAATTATCACTTTTGACCCAAACGTGCTCGGCTAAAACGATTAATATATCCAATGCTATATCCAAACGAAGCAAATTACATTGATAGTAACGTGATACCGTCCGACGTAGAAAAACGTAAACCATGCCGATACAAATGCGAAATGAAAAAATACGATATTCAATAGAATTTTTATAACAACATCTCTCCGTGCATTCGATATATCCTGGTGTTTCATTCGCTTTTAATGCCGTTTTTTCGTATAAGTCTGCGTGCCATTTATACGAGAGTTGAAAGTGGTAGAGCTCATCACGTACAAGTTACACTCGTTTATTCTTTCGTAGGAGAAATTTCCATAGTAAGATGGGGGTAGAAAGAGAAAGGTAAGGAGCGAAAGGGAGCGAAGAAACACGGAAAGGGACCGTCCTGTATTGGAGGAAACGGAGTGAGAGAGAAAGAGAGAGGAAAAGGAGGAAAGAAAAAAGGAAAAGCGAGGGAAACATCTGGGTAGACTCGTATGAAAGTTTAAACCGATGTTTTACGATGGCTTTTTGTTTTGCGTGTTTTATTGAGCAGAGACCGGATATTCACGTCAATCTCGCACTCTCGCAATCCGCGGAGGAACCTTAGAGACTGAGCCGTTTGCTACGCTCTTTCTTCTTTCCTTCTTTCCTTTCCTCTTTCCCTTCTTTTTTTCATTTCTTTTTCCCTCTCCTCTTCCTTCTCCTTTCTCTATCGTCTCACCACCGCACCCAGGACGTATCACCTCACTCTCCCTGTACCTCCGATATTTGCATCTCTATCTTTTTTCATAAAACTTTCAACACGTACCACGCGAAACAGAGACGACAAAGAATCGAGAAATAAGAGCGTTCGAGAATCCTTCCTTGTCACTAGTCACTAGTTTTCTTCTTTTTTTTTTTTTATTGTACGTTTTAGAAATAACGCGAGAAAGCTAGTAATCTTATTGTGGAAAACAATTCAAAATAATTTAAACAATTTTAATCGATAAAAATCTCTTTCGAATCGATAAAGACGATGGTATCGATGAATGTAAAGTTTTCTTGTGGCGTTTCTTTAATTCAAAGCAGGTCGAATGTATCACAGAAGGGTCCTGGAAGGATTATCGGTTAATTGGAATCGTTTACGAGTTTGCGCGTAAATAGGCCAAAGATTCCCTCGTCGCTCGGGAGATCTCAACGCTCATAGGTGCAACAAGAAGAACAAGGATAGTCGTTCGTCTGCGCATCCCTATACCTATACAAGTGTGGTGCATTGCTTTATACGAATAGAGAGAGAGAGAAGGAGAGAGAGAAAGCGAGAAGGAGAGAGAAAAAAAGAGAGAAAGAGAGAGAGAGAGAGAGAGAGAGAGACAAAGACCATGGATAGAAAGAGGCAAACGTGCGGCGGGTACTTACTGCTAGGATGTCAAAGCAGCCCTCTAGGGACACGCCAGACCTCTTGCCTACCGGACTCTTTTACAAGAGCCCTCCGTCGTTCTCCAACCTTCAACGTAGCGCATAGTATATTTAATTCTCTATCTCTGGACCCTCTACCCCACTTTGCGATTCTCGTTGGCTCCTTGTTTCTTATTTCAACCATCTCGAATTGTAATGCTAAAACTTCACGAGGATTTCTTTCTCTTTTCTCTTTTTTTTAACTCGTCCTTCGTTATTTCCACATCAGGAAAATAATATCGCGTATTTTCCATTTGGAAATTATTTCGAACATTACTGTCCGTACAAGTCGAATTTATCGCAATTATATATATGTGTGTGTGTGTGTATATATATATATATATATATATATATATATATATATATATATGTATATTATTTTAACCGACACGGTCAGGTCATTAAAATCGATAGAATATGAAATAATATTATTTGCATTGATAATTTTAACGCACGAATGAATCTAAAATTTATGAAATCGTATACGATAGATGTCTGAAATGAGAAAAAAAAGGAAACAAAAAAAAAAGAAAGAACGAGAAAGAGAAAAATTTTGGTGAAGGAGGCATGGTCGAGCCGCCACCACTGCCTTGCCACTTTCAAACTGAAAGAATGTAATTACCGAGAGGATCAAAGTCTACGAGGTACACGTCCATGACCTGTCGCTGTCTTCTCGGTGCGGAATTTAAATATCGACGGGAAGAATTCGCTCGTCTGACTCTTCGGTTGCTTCACTGCATTCGCCACCTTCTTTCGTCGACTGCTACCGTGTACCAGTTCCGACGGCGATGCCAGTCAAAGCGTCCTACGACTGTCGTTTCAAGCTTTTTCTACTTTTCCTTCTTGTCCTTTCTTCCTTTCGTTCTTCTTCTTCGTTTGGAGAAAGAACGAAGCTTCACCGAACGAAAGAAACAAAGGAAGTTATCTACTGTCGGCATCTTTCCTTCTCATCCCACTCTTCTTCTCTTTCGGCACGTGGAAAATCGTTAAAATACACGAGAATCTTCTAAAGCCTTACCTTCAGCTACTCTTAAAGCTTCTAAGAGAAAGAGAAAGAGAAAGAAAGAGAGAGAGAGAGAAAGAGAAAGAGAAAGAGAGAGAGAGAGAGAGAGAGAGAGAGAGAGAGAGAGGGTGAAAGGGAGAGAGGAAGGGAAACGAAGTTCGTGAACCGACGTCGAGCACGTTTCCTGAATCTCATTCGCATGCTAATATTGCGATATCGAACGAATTTATACTATTATTACGTACTCCCCTTCGTAGAGGAAACTATCTTATTTAATCACATTCTACAGAAATTACTTTCAACTTGTTAGTTTCACCCTGCGCTTTATGAACTTCTTCGTCAAAAGCATTCTTATTTGGTTGTGTTTTGCTTTCTTTTCTCTTTTTTTTTTTTTCTTGTTGAATACATTATAAGTTAATAATGTTAATATTCATAGTATTTTCTTCGTAGGAATACAATGAAAAGAAACATTAAGCTAACTAAAATTTATACGTGGATTTGATTGAAGAATGATATTTCAAGATAGATAAATGTTTGATTAACGATGAGTAGGATGTTAGATCCGTAGGATTATTAAATCGTTAAAACTAATCGATAGTCTCGATAAAAAAAAATCATAGCGATCGTACGAAAAAGCTCAGATTCTGTTTCTATAGATGGACAAATTTCGGTTTGCAAAGTCACGAAGGTGTTAAGGATCAAAAATTATTATAGCGTTATCGAGGCGTTAATATCGACACTTTTCATTATATTATTGTACTTCATATCGAGCTTTTAATCGTTCTCTCGTCTCCGTTATCCTTTGATTTTTTTTTCTTTTTCTCACATTATCTTCCTTTCTTACTTGTTTCGAATTGTACGTTCCACGATATCGCGGTGATAAATTGTTTCTGTTTGCTCTTGCCTCGTTATCATCTCATGTAGAATAAAATATACATATCGATGAAGAGAAGATAAAAGATCGCCTAACTCGTTTCTCGATTTTCTGAGAAGAAGGACAAAGAAGCTTTATTATTTCTCGGTGGAAGTATCTTGGCACATCGCCTTTCTCTCCTTCAGCCGTATTTCTCGATTCTCTTTTCAATTATTTCCGATTCGCGAGGCAAACTCAATAACGACCGGCGCGCAGTCTCACCAAATTCAGATCCAAGTAGGACTTAAAGTCCGAATTTCGAGCTCGGCGGGGAAATGAAAGATTTAGTGGGTAGTAGACATTCGATCGGTGTTTAAATATGTACATCGGGTATTCCATTTGTGCGGAGACGAACCTTACGTCCGAGGAATTTGCAAACATTTACTCTCGTGAAACTTCTTGCTGGAATGTGGGGGAACAAACAGTATCGAATAAATTCGCTATTTCTACGCTTCGTTCGCATATATGCTTTGTATTTTCCGATTTTACCAGAAGTCGGTTATGCGTTTGCTTCGATGCATGTATATGTACGTTGGTGAGGTAAGAAGAAAGATGGTGATGTATATTTTGACCGAGACAAATGGAAAGACGGAGAATAGGAAAAGCGTGTAGAGACATCGATGAAATATTTGACGAATGTCCGCGAGAAAAGGAATTAGGCGATGCAGTTGGTGCGCATAACGCTCGTTCATTAGAGCTAAGCACGGAGGAAAGGAAAACTCGCGGGAAACATTTGCGAGAGGGCAAAAGAGGAGTAGGTCGAGCCACGCGTTTAGAATGTTTCACGAGGAGCCACTTGAAAGGGGTGAAGCGCATTCCATGGTGGGGATGGTTCTCGGTAAAGAAGCTCCTAGGGTAAGCTCGTAGCGAAAGCTCGTGGCGAAAGCTCGAAGGTAGCTTTCTCGCTTAACCTTAGCTTCTCTGTGCATCTCTCTCTCTCTCTCTCTCTCTCTCTCTCTCTCTCTCTCTGTCTCTCTCTGTCTCCCTTTTTCTCTCTTATGTGCACCCGCGTACGTGCTTTTTGTCAGGAATGCTTGGAGCACGGCTCGTCGACGAGCTAGCGTCTCAACTATGAGTAAACTGCGTTTTACGTGGCCCACCGTGGGGTGAACGCGTGAAATTCACTCGAGAAAAGATCTTATCTTTAAGCACGAGCCACTCGTCTTTTCGTCCTCGTGCATTCGTCTTTTCTCTTCCCTTTCTCTCTCATACACTTACCTTCCTTTCCACTGTTCCTCTTCCTTTTTCTTCCTTGCCATCCTTGAAATCCGCTCTTACGACTCTGGTACTCTTTGCTTCGGAAAAACCTCTCCTCTCGAACGTTCTAACCATTTTCAGAATTTTAACTTCTTGACAAGATCGTTACGTTACTTGTCTTTCAATTGAACAGAATATTTAATAACCACAATTTCTCTCGTTTTATCTTTCTCTCGTTTTGTCATTTTCGCTTTCGTATTTCAAGAATTACTCTCGTAAAACGATCCACGTTGATCCTGAATTAAGATCGGGTGTTAAGATCGGACAAGAAGCTTTACGTTGATTCGAATAAATTTTAATCGAACCATACTTTACTACAGTGCGCTCTTCGCGCTCTTGGAATTCGGTAAGACCGAAAATCGTTCGAGGACACGCGCCCTTGGCACATGCAAGTGGAAGCGATTTACGAGGATTGACTCTTCATTATTTAGGAAAAGAGCTACGCCGGGAATTTAGGGTGAATATTTGTCGGTGACCTTTCACATACCGTATTTAAAGGACACTCGTAGTGGCGCCCTTCCAAAAATGAAAAAGAGAATTAAGTAGAAGGGCTAAGATATACGGACAAACAAACGTTTGTTTTGTCCCATGCGTCTTATATATCTTCTTTCCTTTTCGAAGGGTTTAGCTATCTGGTAACTTTTTCTGACGAATAATTAATAATTGATAAAGTTACAAGTATCTCTATTTTACGACGATTCTCTAACACATTCTATACCGAATAGGTAGTAACTCTCTTTATATTTACTTTATATTTACCCATCAGATGAGAGGGCCAAATAGCATAAGCAAAAAACAGTGTCTTCGATCGTAAAACATGTTTTCGTATTGCAAGAGACTTGACGACATATTTGTCAAATGGCATGTTGGACGTGAATAAATCATAAAAGTCTATCTCGAAACACTGCTTGTACGTGGAATAAATAATGTTATACGAGAGTGTCCCAGGCTATTTTAACGCTCACAATTCTAAGTCTCATCTTTTTTTATACGAAAAAAGGAATTTTATTTCTGGGAATATTTTCTTTTTTATATGAAAAGTTATTTCATCAGTTAAGTATATAGATTGATAATCTCAGTTTTCTAGATTTTCAAGATACATATATCCTTGTAGAAATATATTTATCTTAAATAAGGATGACAAGAAAAGAAGAAATCTGTAAATGACATACTCAACAATGAGTTTTTGATAAATATCAAAAATATAAAGGAAAAAAGAGATGGGTGTAAAATGGTAGTGACCACATTTGTTCGATTCTTTCTTTTCCTTATCTTTCTCTCTCTCTCTCTCTCTCTCTCTCTCTCTCTCTCTCTCTCTCTCTCTCTCTCTCTCTTTCACTGTCTAAACCCGTCCCATTTAAATTGAATATCCGAAGATCTTTTCCATTCGCACAACGATCGGTGAGTGCTTTCATCGTCGATTCGGATATCCCCTTCGAATGCAACCTTATAAACCGTCTATGTGTACGTAAGAAAGAGAGAGAGAGAGAGAGAAAGAGAGAGAAAGGGAGAACGAGAGAAAGAAACATAGAGAGAGAGAGAGAGAGAGAGAGGGAGAGAGAAAGAGAGAAGAGGAAACAAACGAGTGGCACTATAATCTTGGGCACTACGAGCTAAGCCGAATACGACTAGGAGCAACTACCCCACGAAAAGAGGGTGAGATAGAGGGCTAGTGGTAGTAAGGAGTATGGGCTTTCTCGTATATGCTAGTGTGGTGATACATAATAAGATACGAACGGAGAGCATGCGGTATAATCATATATCATAGGTTAGTGCGGTACGGCTCGGAGTATTTCTCCTTCTAGTATGTAAGAGAAGCTACTTGCATCATCCTCGACGCAACACACACGCAAATATACACCGACGTCCTGCAACTTGCTCTTTCTCCTTCCACTAACCATTTATCGAAGAAGAAGCGAGAGACACGGAGAGGAAGTCACAAAGACTGAGAGAGAAAGAGAGAGAGAAAGGGAGTAAACCGAAACTCTGCATCTCGTATATAACATCAAAGATCCATCGTTACACTCTGAAGCATCTTTTAAACTTTGTTTGATAAGAAAAGCGAAAGGAATATTATCGCGTTAAATTTCTTCAATGTGTTTATTTAAAAGAAACGAGCGAAAATCGTTTGTATACTTTGTTTCTTTGCCCTTCAACGTCCGACGTACTTATAACTACTTAGTTTGTTTACGAGTTTGATAGGTACGTGGAAAAAGCTATGAAACATTCAGGGTCGAGTGTTAATGTTCACCTTAGAATCTCAGTTCTTTGTTTACCTTCAAGGCAGATAAACGTGTGTGGACGCTCCTCCTATTTCTTATTACGCATTTAACAAAAGATTTACATATTTGTATCTCGATTGGTTTTACGAATAAAATGGACATTTGTATGATGGACACTGGCCGAGTTTTCAATGGGTAAGTACTAGAATTGTTACTCTAACTATACTTTTTTTTTATCAATCGATTATTTCGTGAGATCCGTCAAGTAGTTCATTGATGCATCGCGAAGGTTTAATATAGCGTACAAGGAAACCTCGTTAGTAGCGTTGATTAATGGTCTTTACATTTCGAAATGTAACACCAAATTCGTCGTGCATACGACTTCAGAGCGAAAGGCATTAGCACGCAATTTGTGTTTCATTATACCGAGCCGTCAGTGTATAGACCCTTTCTCTCTCTCTCTCTCTCTCTCTCTTTCTCTCTTTCTCTCTCTTATTCGTCTTTCCCTCGGTCGATGGTGCGGGAACTTCATCTGTATTAGCATAGCAAATGTAATTAGGAATACTCAAAGTGGTAAAACCAGACTTCTGTCTACAGTTTTGTACGAGAATGGTTTGGCCGGTCCTGTCGCGAGTGTAAAAGAAAGAACGAACATGGAGTTTACATTTCGGTTCGACCGCAGTCATGTGCCCTCGTACATGTTCTGTGTAGCTTAAAATGCGATTGTTTCGTTAAAACAGATAATAGTTATACAATTGTTTTTCAATTAGATATGACAGATTAGAAATCATTCGCATATACGTACAATAATATTAAATATATTTATATAAATACATAGTAACATTAAGTACATTTATATAAGTACGTAATAATATTAATTATAATATTATTAAGTAATAATATTAAGTATAGTTATATAAGTACGATATAATTTATAAATAATGTTAAGAAGAATTACAAATTACTTTTAAATCGAATACTGCGCAATAATAATAATAATAATAATAATAATAATAATAATAATAATAATAATAATATTGGTATAATTTACTAGCGATTTCGGGAGCTCATATCGATATTTCACATACACATCCCAAAGCCAGACAAACACGTAAAAGTGGTCCTTTCGTAATTTCCCGAAATGGGCTAGGCCTCCGGTGAGCTCACGCGAGCAAAGAAAGTAAACGTTCCCGTAAATTACCGAGTATGGCATTTCCGTGAGTTATTATAGTGTCGGGGTGAGAAAGGCGGGAAGTATTGGTACGGACTAATGGCGCCATGTGGTTAGAAAGTAAGAAGATATAAGAGAACGCAGGATATGGCACACACGAAGTGACCGAAGCAGGCAGCGACTTCTACACGATCGTAACGTTAGTCAACGATGAGGGTGGAGAACCGACACCACCCCTTTAGTCTCCTCTTGGTGGTGGTCCGAAACGGCCTTGCGCCATTAAACGTACTTATATAAGATACTGGTCGGTGGCCGACCAAAGTGAGGAGAAAGAAAGGGAAAGAGAGAGAGAGAGAGAGAGAGAGAGAGAGGGAGAGAGAGAGAGAGAGAGAGAGAGAACATCAATCAAGATAATAGGACAATAAATATCTTCTCAGGCAAGGCGACTTCCCGGCTAAGGTCAAAAGTGCAGCAGCTTGCAATTTCTGGCCGATTTCTCTCCTCCCAATTCGTGTTCGCCAGCTTTGCGATAACTCACCCTTCGCCGACTGCAATATGTAATCGGCCAACTATCGTTTTGGATTGGAGTCTCGATAGTGTCGTCTGCATCGAACGAGTAAGAAACTATTTCAAGAAGACAAGAAAGCGTTATAGGCTTTCTTAAATAATTGACATTACAATTATATCGTTCGTGAGATTCCGTTCGTAATAAAGACAACGTAATATAAATAATAAATGCGATTATTTCGTTCGCAATAGTATTCCAGAGTTAATAAGAGGGAGGAGTTGCAGTTTCGTATGGGATTCGATAGGTATATAGAAAATATCGAACGAGCTCGAGATACCTTGGGAAACGATGTTCCGCTCGTAAAGCTCGGCCTTGTATATAAAGCGGAAAATATAATTTCGTTGTGGCTATCAAAAAGAGTCTTCTCGTTCGTCATAACGAAAGCGTTCGGAACGCCGGCTAACGTTCGGTGTAGAGGTTAGTTGTGTAGCAATGGAAGGAGGAGAAGGAAGAGAAGGAGAATGAAAGAAGGAGAATAGAGAGAGATAGGTATCTGTATCCAGAGAGCGAAGCAACAGCATAGTCGGCCATTAAGGACGGGGCGTTGGGATAAAATCGCGTCGGCGATCAGAAGATATCTCTCGGAGCGCGGAATATCGTTTGGAATAGTCGTAAATAAATCGTGTGGTCGTATTATAACGTGTTCGTATAGTACGGATACAGAAGCGTTATTTAAAATGAAAGTTTGAAAATACACATAGAATAATACCGCGAGAAGGCGCTTCCGGAAACTTAACTCTTTAATATATAAATATAGCGGGGCTTGGATTCGAGGGCATAAGGCGCGTGTGCATTAACCGTTGAAAACTACGACATATAAAGTTGCTTTGCTCCCCTCGTCTCCACACCGTATAAACTATAAAACAACGGGCTCTGGGCAACGGCGGACGACCTCGGCGTGCAAACCCGGGCTAACTATTAAAAGTTGCAAATTGCTGCAGACACACTGCGGGCCCGTCGTTAGCTCCGCGCGTTCGCCCCACGCGTGCTCTCCGCGAGCGTTACCACCTTTTGCCCACTACGCTACTTCCACCCTCCCCACCCGCCTCCTTCTGTCCTAACTTACTTACTTACCGGACTTACTTGCTTCCCTTACTTACGAAGTCACCCGCTTACTTACTTATTCCTCGCTCCGTATTCCTTATCCTTTCTTCGCCTTGCTTTTCTCCAGCTTTTATTTAACGTTACTATCCCGCGAAAGAAGCTATCCTCCTTCTTTTTCTTTCTTCTATGTATTCACCTCTGGTCGAGTGATTTTTTACAAAATAGAATGATAGAAAAACGGATCTGTCTCTTTCCATCTCGACGACGATTCGCTAAATTTGTCTAGGTTTACTTTTTCACTTTCCCAAGGAAGATTAAATGGAAACGCGTTGGAGGAAACACTTTGCAAAAGACAAATCGTTTACCGTTAAAATTCGTACTCGCCGTTTTGTCGGTGGCATCGTATGGAAACGTAATCCTTCTCAGTAGAATTAAATGACCCCGAAAAATGATTTCCATTGTTAGGATTATATCCCCTTCGTTCGTTCGATCGTTTCTTTTTTTATGTTTCCATTTTTTTCCTTTTCCTTTCCCCTTTTTTTTCTTTTTATACTCCGATGTTACGACATGCGGACGTTATTCATGAGCGACATTACACGTTTATAGTGACGGGACGAGTTCGATCAACCGTAATACGAGAAAAAATTTGTCCGATTTTTAGCGCATTCGTTTAATTGTGGCATTCCATCGATATATTTCAATGACCATTCTACAGCATTTTATGATCCGCGGTGCATCAATAATCGAACAAAGCCTCGGCATAAACGCTTTATCGAGCTCCACTTCTCGTTGGCAGACTATTTTGCCACCACTCGCGCGTTTCGCCATAATTCGGTTCAATTATCATCGAACGTATCGATTTTGGGAGGGAGTGAGAGTGGTAGTGGAAAACGAGAGCCAACCATCGTGAGTGGTTAGCATTCGTGCCCCATGAATACTATGCGATTGCATTCGCGAAATTCGTGAAAAGTGCGTTTGGCTTTACGCCCCGAGACGTAATTTAAGTAGCTCTCGTTCGAAATCGGATCGGCGCGAACTCGAAGCCGATTATAAATGTCGATTATAACTGGCAACGAACGAGAGATCGTCGGTGAGATTTAAATTATTCGATGAGATTATCACTCGACGTTCGAAATCACTGATTAAAGACGCCTAGTATGAATTATAAAACAAGTTACATGCAACGAATTTACGAGAATTACATCGATTAATTGGAAATCCTCGGATCAATGTTCTCGATTCATTCAAGATTGACACACTCTAAGTTACTCCATTATCCATCTCCATTTGGTAATCTCTTCGAGTGTCCGAGCGACGTTCAACAAGCGGACGCGTCGAACACATCGTTTGCAGGACGCTGCAATTACGCTGGTATGTCCTCTAATTGTATGCAACTTGTTTACGAACCAATACATCTTAAAGCCAACATCACTGTTTAGATATGTATCGTTTAATCTTCATCCGTCTATGCGTATTTGAGGATAGCTCGTATAATAATAATAACTTTGTTATCCAGCTACGTTACGTTGAATTCGTTATTGTCGAATTTATCTTCAAAACTGACTACTATCGACAGAAATCTCGTTTATTCCATGGACCTTCGTTGGACATTGGACTCCTTACGAAATTGGCTAAATTTAGAAACCATTCACGGATCGATTTTAATTTTAATTCCAAATTTAGTCTCGACCGCTGTTCAGATTCTATTACTTTTAACTTTAGAATTCGAACGGATGAGGATTGGAGAGTATTTTGCGTATCTCGTGGTCTCTGGATGGACATCGGAGTTCTTGCGAAACGGTGTTAATTAGAAACCGAAATTTAGAAACAGACCGAAATGGATAGGTATCGTATTCAGTATATGGCCGAACGTTGCAGAGGAAATAGCAACGTCGACGAGGACCATGGCAACGTCCAAGGGAAATGAAAAGTAACGATTCAATATCAGCACGACCACGGTGTGTCGTGTACCGAATTAAGCTCGTACTGATACGAACAGAATGTCGTCTATGCTGTTCGCGCCATTTTTTCATTATCTACTTTTTCTCTTTTCTTCCTTTTGCAATCTTTCCCTCTCTGTTTGCCCCTTTAATCCTATCCCAACGTTTTCTTCTTTTCTACTTACTACGCGCAATTAGCGCAACTGTCAGCAATTTTTAATTTCGCATTTCGTCATTCGAAAACAATATCACGTTTTTGTTTGTAACCATCGTTTCTCAACGTAAACTCTTACTATTGTTAATGCGTGCGTTATCTGAATTATTCAAATGAGCACTAATAGCCCGGAAGATATTCTACGTTCGTAGCAATTATATATCCATTATGTGACATTATACAATGCTCTCGATATCGTCGTTATCATTCGACCAATTACCATCATTTATGTACGATTATTTTCCTTGTTTTATTTTATCAAATGTAATGCAAATCGAAAATCAAAGAGAAAAATTTAGACATGGTATAGAAGGTTCGACGAGCGATTCGAACGATTCGATGACCAAATGTAAATCCGAAAACGAAGGTCACCCGTATAATAGAAAGTTGGACTATCGAATTAATCGTTCGCTTTTCACGCTTTATCAGGGCGATAAAAGCAAAGAGTTCTTTCGTTCCCTTAACTCTTCGTATTTTAGTACTGCCATTTTTCTCTCCTACCTCGCCTCTCTCTCTCTCTCTCTCTCTCTCTCTCTCTCTCTTTCTCCCTTCTGCTCCCTCCCTTCGAGAGTGCTTACGATTTCAGCAAAAATGACTTTTACTATCTATCGAAATATCTTGGATGGCAAAAGGAGGAATCGTGTATATAGAACGTCGCATAAAGAATCCGTTTTACGGCGTCTGTTAAGACCCGACGATAGCCGACACGTCCCATTTCCGGTGGCCGACGCCGACTGCTATCCTCTACAAGGATAGTGTGGAGGAAGAAGCACTTCCGCATTGGCGCGTATCCACACTCGAATTTAAAAGTATGAACCTCCTTGACAGTAGCAGTATCACCACTGGACAGAAACACTTTCACATTCGAGAAAAGTCTGAATAAATATGAATAAATATGCTCTTGATACTATAGTCGGTAAGTCGAGAGAATCGATATATCTCGAAAATTGCGAAGAAAATATATCCACAAAAAAAAATTCCATTTATTTCATTTCGTTCTCTGTTCTCGTTTCCCATTTCGCGAATTAAACCTTCCTTTTATTTTTAATCCGAAAGCACGTACGACTAAAGAACTTTTCCTCCTTTCGAATGTTGCAGGAAATGAAAGTTAACTGGGCGACATCGCCGGGCAACCAACCGAAGCAGGACACCAGCAGTGAGTACATTCAATTTTAAGATTCTCCTTTTCGATACTCTTTCTTCTTTTATTCCGTACTCGTTTAATCTCTTTCGTTTAAATGTATGGTATAAGAGAACTATGTTACAATATTTCGTTCCTTTTTCTCTTATATATATATATATATATATATATATATATATATGTATATATAACTTTTATGAAGAAGAAGGAAAGTTTCTTCGAAATTTCCAGAAAAAATTCACAATGATCACTGTATTAATTCGTCTTATTAGCGTAATCTCAGCCTTTCGTCATTTTGGTATTCATTAAAGATTTATTTGCCGTATTTGCTTCGAGCGCACATTTAACACGATTATATTAAATGCATTAGCTCTGCGTGCAGGTAATCGCAATGGTTTAAAAACAGTATACTTTTTTCATTTCTCGTCAAATTTTTGTCATACGTCGTAATTTACTTTCATTACGGTCGACCGTTGACATATACATTGATTACTGTACTCATACATAGCTAAAAACGTTACAACCTTTGCCGATAGAACTGCAGTCAATCTTGGAATGCAATTTGCATTTTAACTGACGGTTATTTAACGCGTCGTTCTTTTGATGAATGGATAATCGATTAACGTTAATTAAAGAGAAAACTAACGTCAGTATTACGAAGAAAACTCAATCGAAAATAATTAAGATTCTTCTTCAATTAAGTTAAAAAAAATTATTGTGTATCCACGAGTAGATTTAATGAATCAATTGATTATTTTTCTTCTTAAATTTAGAAGAAGATTCACGAGGAGAGCTTAAAAGTAAAAAAATCTTTGGCAAATTTATCCGAAAAATTTTTCTTTAGAATATGAATATTCGCGAGTTCGTAAAGTTCAAGCGCTCCGGGATACCGCTTTATCGTTTCAAATATTGCCAGAGTATACGCTTCTATGTATTTTACAAACTACGACATAAAACTTGGAATAATAGCCTCGTGCGTTTCTATAATAATGTCTACGTACAAGGGTTACAACGGAAGCGCCACTGGTTAAGTATTAAGCGTACGTCACTTCGTAAGTTTTTTTTTCTGTTCTATTACGAAACATAGTCTTCTCTCTCTCTTGAAAGAAAAAGAAGAAAAAAGTACACTTGATCTGATTTATCTCAGTGTAAATTATTTTTACATAAAATAAAAGATGATACTTTTTTAACCGTTCCATGGGAAGAATTCGAAAAAGGATTTGTGTACACACATATACTATTTATGTACCAACAAGTGTTAAAAGATGTCCATAAATGGCACGTGTAGCAAGAAATCCTGTTTATGCCGTCACATCCCCGTAAATTCAATGTAACACCCTACTCCGAATCGCTAGACAAAGACACTGAGTATGAGACTGTAAGAAGGTGTTCTTTTCGTGAGTCGGAAAGACGCGAGGATAGCATAAATGTAAAGTATCGGATCGGATCCTTTCCCTCTTTTCTTTTTCCTCTCGATACGCGTAAAAAAAAAACGCATGTAGTCCTCGAGATCCCCATAATGTACGTACATATCTACCTAGAGGTACACGTAACGAGTGTACGATCGCATACGAGTGTATATCTATGTACGTTGGGCGTCGAACGCGTGTGCGTACTTGAAATTCAGTGAGAGCCGGTGGCAATATTTAACTCAGTCTGAAATTCCTCTTTTTATGGACTTGTAAAACCGTGACAGGCACATGGGACCCGATCCCGACGTTTCTCTTACGCCCATCCCTTCTCTTTTCCTCTCTCTCTCTCTCTTTCTCTCTCTCTCTCTCTCTCTCTATCTCTCTCTCTCTTTCTCACATACATACATATACTCTTTTCTAGCAAGTTGGCCTTCCATCCAACATGCTTCTATCTTTATCTCTCTTTCTCTATCTCTCTCCTCACCCTTTCTATCCTACTCCTCCACCCTCCAGTTCCGCTTCTTCGACCGCTTCGACCTCCGTGTTCCTCCTCTTCCGACAAATGCAAAACTAAAACCGTATCTCCCCCTATTCTCTCGGTAAATATGGCCAGGAACTACGCTCCACACGAGCAGCACCATCGTCATCCACTCTTCCTCTAGAGAAGGCGGGTACTTCTTTTTCCACTGTTCGACCAGCCACCCTTCTATCCTTGCGATGAACAAGAGAGAAAGAGAAAGCGAGAGATAGAGATACAGATAGATAGAAAGAGAGAGAGAGAGAGAAGGTGTATCGGTGTGCAGTGGCCGCAACTGGAACGAGGGTATGTTTTACTTTTCCGCGAGAGACTGCTAGTAAACTCCGACATTGGTGCACCTGCGCGCATCCCGCAACTGCAAAGCTGCGTCCCGCAATCGTCTACGTGGAAAATGCGTGCATACATCTATGTACGAATGCATGCATGCACATATGTATATATGTATGTACGTCTACATGTATACGTTTGGAATTTACTCGACTGAAAGTGAAACTATAGTAGCAGCTTTCGAACGAGTGTACAGTTTATTCTACCGTGTTACATATTTTATACGTAATTATTCTACTAGTAGATGATCTATTTAGGAGAATAATGTTATGTCTATGGAATAGCATAGGTTAAAAGTTTGAAAGGATATCAGTAACCAGTAAGTGTATTTAACACGTTCAGATAATTTCGATATCATTGTGTATTTCGTTAACGTTAATACATAATAAATGTATTTAAACGCGTGTATATACATTCTAGAGCAATTCCCTTCGTTCTCTGTTTCGTAGCTAATCGACTAAAGAGAATCTTCGGAGAATTCCAGTGATATCGTAATGGGGAAATCCCCATTTAGCAAGTCCTTGTAAGACAGCATAGTATAAAATTGTTCTAGTTCCGGATGAGTCGCAAGTCACGGAGTTGTAAGTTACTTTATGAAATAGGAAGAGAAAGAAAGAAAGAAAGAAAGAGGGAGAGAGAGAGAAAGAAAGAGGGAGAAAAAGAAAGAGAGAGGGAGAGACAGAGAGAGAGCATCACGATGTATAGGCCAGGAAATTTAACGCCAGGATACGTTGACCAAGGGCGACAGTGTGCCGCTTGCCATTGTCTCCATTTCCAGCTTTTACTCTCTCTCGCTCTCTCTCTCTCTCTCCTTCACTCACCCCTTCCCTTTCTCTTTCTCTTTTTCCCTCCCTTTCGTCGCATTTTGTTAGTCCCTCTCGTTATTTTTCTTCTCTCCCTTCCTATTTTTCTTTCCTTTCTTTTTAGCAAAGTTACTACCTGGGTCGACAACGAGAATGCCACGGATTGTGGTTTGTTAACGGCTGCCTCGAGGAAAGTGGAGATTATAAATTTGCGTTTTAAACTGACGCATATGCCGCGAGTTCTCATATCCGAATATTCATCTTTAACGACGTCCGATAGAAAATTAAATCAGCTATTTTCATTCGTAAAAATGTGTTACTAGATTTTTGTTGCTAGATCTAATAGTTTCGATTGTTTATCAAATGCTTTTTTAATCTTTATAAATTTTCCGTTCAATTAATTAATATCTTTGGTAACAGGCCACTAATAACTCATTTAATTGAATATTATGGAACTGCAGGAGATTTGTATTCGATCGTGGGTGTAATTTTCTCAGGGTGAACCGATTATACGAGAAGCTATCGATTGATGTGTATGTCATGTTACTGTATCATGCATCGAAGTAGTACACAATTTGCTGTAATTCGTATCCCTAGGTATCAGATGTTCCGCGGTATACAAGAGAGAGAGAGAGAGAGAGAGAGAGAGAGAGAGAGAGAGAGAGAGAGAGAGAGAGACAAAGACAGAGACAATAACATTTACTTGCTATACTGTACAAGTATACATGAATATCTCGTGTAACTAAAATTTACACTACGGTGATTATTGCTTTACAATTACAATTGTTAGAAAGCTTTACAATATATCCAAACTTCCGAGATAATGTTTGCGCATTCAATCTTCGTATTAACGAGCACGGAAGATACGTATGTTTTAGAAAACATACTCGTTATCCCATACTCCCTTAGTTCCCCGTTGAAAACATACAACATTCGCAAACTAATTTTACGGTATATCGATTAAAGGTTATCGAAATGAAAATTAATAATTAATAATTAAGCCATTAATTATACGCTCATGCATTTAACGCAATAGAAAACATACTCACCAATTGAAAGAGATATTCGGTATTTCCTGTGATAATTCGGATCTCTTTTAAACTCCTATTGAGTTTAAACTTGGTTTTTGACAATAAAGAAACAAAAGGAAGAACAAGAGAAAACGAAAAAGCTGCGTACCAGTATAATTACTATAGATAATACATATTACCCTTTTATAATTACGAACCGATACTATCCAGTCAGAAAAAAATTCTTTTGTATACTTTTCCATTTCAAATAACAATGTATAATTGTAGACGAAAATAACGGATATTTCGTTGGTTGTTGCTTTAAATAGATGGGTTTACCTCCCAACGAATTACCTCTTTTACGATTGAATGCATTTATACGATCATCGATAGAAATAAAACGATGTCGAAAATTTGTTTACGATAGAAAGAGAGAGAGAGAGAGAGAGAGAGAGAGAGAGAGAGAGAGAGAGAGAGAAAGAGAAAGGGAGAGAGAGAAAGAGGGGAAGAGAGAGAGAGAGAGAGAGAAAGAGAGAGATAGAGAGACTGAAACGACGTGAGTGGAAACGAGAACGAGAGAAAAGAAAGATCATTTTGTACAGAGAGAAACAGAGAAGCAGAGAGAGGAAGAGAGAGTGGGATAGAGAGGGAGGATCAGAGAGAGAGAGAGAGAGAGACAGAGAGTCGGATTGGGTATTCGTTGGCTGACTGCGTAATCGTGCATCGTTTTTCCTGCATTATGAATCGCGTCGGGAGATAATCGCGCGAGTATTTACGGGGCTTTTCGGCACAAAGGGGTTACAACGGGAGTCCCACTCGCGCATTCCGTTTATCCCTGGCAAAGCGTTTACCGTTAGACCATAAGCCGCACGCCTTTGCTGTTTATATACATTACTACGGCCGTTATCGTTATTAACGAAATACAACTTGTCGTACGTAACCCTGTTTCTCTTCTTCCCTTCTTCTCTCTCTCTCTCTCTCTCTCTCTCTCTCTCTCTCTCTCTCTCTGTGTGTCTCTGTCTCTGTCTCTCTCTCACTCCCTGTTTCCGTCTCCTTTTTCCTCTCTTCTCTCTCTTTTTTTCACCCTCTCTGTTTTCTTTTTTTTTCAAACCCTTCGGACAACCAGTATTTATAAATTTCATCATTCAGTTGGTGATAATCTTTAAGAGAGATCGTAAGGAAGGCTAATTACAATAAACTAACTGTTTTTGGTTCTTTTGAATCATGACTTATTTATACACTTGTATGTGTACCGGTATATTTCTATGGAGAGGAAAAGAAAGATAGAAATAAGTGAGATGAAAAAGAGTTCCCTAGGTCGATGTTCCAAAGATTTCATATAAAAATACATAATTACGATATACATATGTTTACGACACTGTTAAAAAGAATATCGTAAGAATCGCAGTCAACTTGAGAAGTCCTGAGGAAAAGTTGTGTCGATGTATTTCATGACAATAGTAAAGCAGTAGTAACATTTCAAAGGAAACCGAAGCGCAAAAGGAAAAGGGAACTTTTGCACGGTCGAATAAATATTTTTCGAAAAAGCAAGTCCGCCCTTTTTCAAACTCGACGCAACTTTTTTATCTATCTATTTTATCGAACGTTCGACTGAGGGAGCGTTAAAAAAGGAATAAAAGAAATAAGAAAAATAAAACAAAAAACGAGAGAGAGAGAGAGAGAGAGAGAGAAAGAAAATGATAGAATTGAAATCCTTGTTAAAACATAAGAACCGTGTGGTCAATGTGTACAATGTGTCATTTTTCTAATGTATTTTTTTTGTTTTATTACATTCACAAAATGAAACTTGAACAAGTTGTAGGAAGATTATATTATAAAGGTTTTAATTATAACGAAAATTATAATAGAATTGACAAACTCGACGGGTGACGAAGGAACAAATGAAAAACGAGAGAGAAATGGGAAGAGAAGAGAAGAGGAGAGAAGAAGAGAACACAGGTGTCCGAAGTGGTGTTAGGCAGGGATCCGCGAGTGAACGTCGCGTTTAACCGAGAACACGGAGCAGGATCGACGGACCGAGAGAGAATGGGATTTGGCGTAGGAGACAAGTGCATCGCGTATTCTCTTTGTGTCCTCGACGTTGTACCAAAACCCGCTGGCAATCCCTCCCCGCGCCTATGCACGGCAAACCTCATTTTAGAGACCAGAGACCTCTCTCTCTCTCTCTCTCTCTCGCTCTCTCTTTCTCTTTTACTCTTTGTCTCTGTCTCTATCTCCGTCTCTGTCTCTCTATTTTGCATTCTCGTTCGCTTTCTCGCTCGTTGTTGCAAGAGCATCGCGTTTCGTCCAGTTACCGTCGAAGGCCTCCTGCCGATGGCATTTGTGGCTAGGCCATCGCCATCGGTAAACCACCGTCGCAGCGTTACAACGTTCGAGAGATCGGGTGTCGGCATCATATGGAACGGCCGACAGCTAGAAGAACAGGACACCAGGAGTTACATATATGTATGTACATCTCGGATTATGGGACTTGTCGCTCGTCCACTCTCTACATCGTCGAGACGAATTAACTCGTTCACCGTTGGGACCTTCCATCGTCTCTTTCGTAGTTCTACACTTGGAAAAGCCGTGGACGTGAAAGCTGGTGTCAGAGAGAGAGAGAAAAAGAGAGAGAGGGAGAAATAGAGAGAGGAATTCGTTGATGTGTTAAAGCGAAAGTTAAATATTAGAAAGTAGAATTAATCGAAAATAAAAAAATGAAATAAGATGTTAACTTATAGGTACTTTTGAAACTTATTCGCGTATCGAGTCAACGATTATAGGAAATAAAACTGCGAAGAGTAAGGCGAGTATAAGATACCAATGTAGATTCCTTTTGTTTGCCTCGAAGAAAGTTCGAGTTCCTTCATTAAGGAACTCCGAGAACAGGCCCGATAGATCTCTATCTCTCTCTCTCTCTCTCTCTCTCTCCCTCCCTCTCTCTCTGTGTTTCTCTTTGCAATACGCTTCTCTCATTGAAGTTATCTCGATTGGTAAGGACCTGGATAAATTACGAAAGATTCAAAGTACTTCCTTCGTGCGTCACCGTTTCTTCTTCATAGCCTCGTGTGTAGCACACCAAAGAATCTTTCTTTTGCATTCATTCGTTTTTCATAATTTACTGGGCGATCTTTTTTATGCATGCACTTAATTAACATCGTTAATTCACGTTCTTTTATTACCAAGCGAAGGAACAAAAGAACGTTACGTAACATTACAAAATTTATCAGACGTTTTCTACGTACTTTCTTTCTTTGTACACTTTTCTTATTTGAGAGAGAGAGAGAGAGAGAGAGAGAGAGAGAGAGAGAGAGAGAGAGAAAAAAGAAAATTGAAAAAGAAAAGAAAAGAAATTTTGTCCTCGGTAATATTCTTATATTTTATCAGTGCTTATCAATCAAATATACTATATTCACTATTTATTTATATGATTCTCTAATAAAACATTTGAATTTTTTGCTTTATCCGTTCTTAATCATGATACAGTTACAATAGACATCATTGTAATTAATATCAGAAAGCATAGTATCGTACTGGAGATATGTCGAATCCCGTTACATGTGATTGTTGCGTTCAAACTTGAATGTACTCGACGTATCTGTGTGCTTCTATGACCGACAGTCGCTAATTGGTAATAGAAACTATTCAAAGTGGAGTGATCGCTTCTCATTTGAAGCGAATATACATATAAAGCTCTTCATATTCGAGAATAACGTTCAGATAGTTTCAATTTCTCGCTTTGACTTTCCTGCTCTGTACGATCGGCTTCTCAAAGTAATCTTTCAGAAATGCATTATATATAATATATATCAACATCTCTCTCTTTCTCTATCTTTTTCTCTCTCTTTTTCTCTCTCTCTCTCTCTCTCTCTCTTTCATATTATTTGGTTGTTAGAATAAAGGGGATTATTTAGAGATTGCGAAGGTACAGTGAAGTAAACAAGGGAAAAAAAGATGAGCATTGTCGTATGCTCGACGCGCATTAATTAGTATCAAAGAGACATTTTCTGAATTTTTAACTCTAGTATTCGTCTCTCTAGAAAGCATTAATATCCGTGGATCATACAAACTCAGACAAAGGAAGAAAGAAATAGAAACAAGAGAGAGAGATAGAAAGAGAGAAAAAGAAAGAGGGAGAAAGAAAGAAAGAAAGAAAGAAAAGGTGAAGATTGTTCAAGAGTAGGGGTAAGGATTATACGCGATTTATGTGGAGAAAAGAGAAGGATTTTTATATGCTACTCGCATCTCGCGTACAATTCAACATATACACGAACGGGATTGTGATAAACGCATAGGTGCTATTCTGTGAGCTTTCTGGTAATGCTGACAATGATGGTGTTGGTGGTAGCGATGGTGGTAGTGATGGTAACGGAAGAAGATATTAAAAAAACATAAGGCATGATTACGTTCGCGCTCGCAGCTCGCTTACCTTTTATCCTGGAAAACAATCAGACACTTGTGCAATTTTTAGTCACGGACGATACGTACAGTATGCCGAGTGCAGCGTTACAAAGGAAATCTGGACGAGAAAAATTCATTATTTTCGAGCGCTACGGAGTAGCTTTAAGGATTATTTTCACGTGCGCCCATCGGCGTGTTCGGTTGATGGAACGATACGAGCTTTAATCAAGTTAATGCAACCCGCTGCGTACGCGCGCCTACGAAGCGAAGATTTCGACGCACACAACGGAGAAAAAGGGAGAGAGAGAGAGAGAGAGAGAGAGAG